>NC_086324.1:3347873-3455373 GCF_036172605.1 Pelobates fuscus | reverse complement strand
CAGTGCCTCTCTCTCTCTCTCAGTGCCTCTCTCTCTCTCTCAGTGCCTCTCTCTCTCTCTCAGTGCCTCTCTCTCTCTCTCAGTGCCTCTCTCTCTCTCTCTCAGTGCCCCTCTCTCTCTCTCAGTGCCCCTCTCTCTCTCTCAGTGCCTCTCTCTCTCTCTGAGTGCCCCTCTCTCTCTCTCAGTGCCTCTCTCTCTCTCTCAGTGCCCCTCTCTCTCTCTCAGTGCCTCTCTCTCTCTCTCAGTGCCTCTCTCTCTCTCTCAGTGCCCCTCTCTCTCTCTCAGTGCCCCTCTCTCTCTCTCAGTGCCTCTCTCTCTCTGAGTGCCCCTCTCTCTCTCTCAGTGCCTCTCTCTCTCTCTCAGTGCCTCTCTCTCTCTCTGAGTGCCCCTCTCTCTCTCTCAGTGCCCCTCTCTCTCTCTCAGTGCCTCTCTCTCTCTCTGAGTGCCCCTCTCTCTCTCTCAGTGCCTCTCTCTCTCTCTGAGTGCCCCTCTCTCTCTCTGCCTCTCTCTGTGTCTCTCTCTCTCTCTCTCTTTCTGTGACGTCAACAGCGTGGTTTGATCGATGACGTCATGAGGTCGAGCCTCGCTCCAGGAATGACTTCCTGTTCCGTCACCATAGCAACAAGGACCGCCCCCTGGGAGGAAGCTGGCGGATCAGGAAGGTTTGTCCCTCCCGGCGATCCGTTATAACCTGCCATGGGGGGGGAGAGTGGGGGGTAACCCAGAGAGAGGCAGTCAGTGTCTGAGAAACCCCCTCTGCCCTCCCTGTCCCCCCTAACCTCACTGTGACCCCCAATAACCCCCTCTGTCCCCCCTAACCTCACTGTGACCCCCAATAACCCCCTCTGTCCCCCCTAACCTCACTGTGACCCCCAATAACCCCCTCTGTCCCCCCTAACCTCACTGTGACCCCCAATAACCCCCTCTGTCCCCCCTAACCTCACTGTGACCCCCAATAACCCCCTCTGTCCCCCCTAACCTCACTGTGACCCCCAATAATCCCCTCTGTCCCCCCTAACCTCACTGTGACCCCCAATAACCCCCTCTGTCCCCCCTAACCTCACTGTGACCCCCAATAACCCCCTCTGTCCCCCCTAACCTCACTGTGACCCCCAATAACCCCCTCTGTCCCCCCTAACCTCACTGTGACCCCCAATAACCCCCTCTGTCCCCCCTAACCTCACTGTGACCCCCCCATAACCCCCTCTGTCCCCCCTAACCTCACTGTGACCCCCCAATAACCCCCTCTGTCTCCCCAAACCTCACTGTGCCCCCTCTGCCCCCCTAGCCTCACTGTGACCCCCAATAACCCCCACTGTCCCCCTTAACCTCACTGTGACCCCCTCTGTACCCCTAACCTCACTGTGACCCCCAATAACCCCCTCTGTCCCCCCTAACCTCACTGTGACCCCCAATAACCCCCTCTGTCCCCCCTAACCTCACTGTGACCCCCCAATAACCCCCTCTGTCTCCCCAAACCTCACTGTGACCCCCTCTGTCCCCCCTAACCTCACTGTGACCCCCAATAACCCCCTCTGTCCCCCCTAACCTCACTGTGACCCCCAATAACCCCCTCTGTCCCCCCTAACCTCACTGTGACCCCCAATAACCCCCTCTGTCCCCCTAACCTCACTGTGACCCCCCCATAACCCCCTCTGTCCCCCCTAACCTCACTGTGACCCCCCAATAACCCCCTCTGTCTCCCCAAACCTCACTGTGACCCCCTCTGCCCCCCTAGCCTCACTGTGACCCCCAATAACCCCCACTGTCCCCCTTAACCTCACTGTGACCCCCTCTGTACCCCTAACCTCACTGTGACCCCCAATAACCCCCTCTGTCCCCCCTAACCTCACTGTGACCCCCAATAACCCCCTCTGTCCCCCCTAACCTCACTGTGACCCCCCAATAACCCCCTCTGTCTCCCCAAACCTCACTGTGACACCCTCTGCCCCCCCTAACCTCACTGTGACTCCCAATAACCCCCTCTGTCCCCCCTAACCTCACTGTGACCCCCACTGTCCCCCAATAACCCACTGTGACCCCCACTGTGACCCCAATAACCCACTGTGACCCCATCTGTCCCCAATCACCCACTGTGACCCCAATAACCCACTGTGACCCCCTCTGTCCCCCCAATAACCCACTGTGACCCCCAATAACCCACTGTGACCCCCATTAACCCACTGTGACCCCCTCTATCCCCCCTACCCTCACTGTGACCCCCAATAACCCTTTGTGACCCCCAATAACTCACTGTGACCCCCACTGTCCCCCCAATAACCAACTGAGACCCCAATAACCCACTGTGACCCCCTCCATCCCCCCAATAACCCACTGTGACTCGCAATACCGCACTGTGACCCGCAATAACCCACTGTGACCCCCTCTGTCCCCCCTACCCTCACTGTGACCCCCAATAACTCAGTGTGACCTCCAATAACCCACTGTGACCCCCTCTATCCCCCTAACCTTACTGTGACCCCCAATAACCCACTGTGACCCCCTCTATCCCCCCTAACCTTACTGGGACCCCCAATAACCCACTGTGACCCCCTCTGTCCCCCCTAACCTCACTGTGACCCCCAATAACCCACTGTGACCCCCTCTGTCCCCCTAACCTTACAGTGACCCCCAATAACCCACTGTGACCCCCTCTGCCCCCCCAATAACCCACTGTGACCACACTAACCCACTGTGACCCCCTAACCTCACTGTGACCCCCTCTATCCCCCCTAACCTCACTGTGACCCCCTCTATCCCCCTAACCTCACTGTGACCCCCAATAACCCACTGTGACCCCCTCTGTCCCCCCTAACCTCACTGTGACCCCCCAATAACCCACTGTGACCCCCAATAACCCACTGTGACCCCCTAACCTCACTGTGACCCCCTCTATCCCCCCTAACCTCACTGTGACCCCCTCTATCCCCCCTAACCTCACTGTGACCCCCTCTACCTCACACTGTGACCCCCTCTGTCCCCTCTACCTCACACTGTGACCCCCTCTATCCCCCCTACCCTCACTGTGACCCCCTCTATCCCCCCTACCCTCACTGTGATCCCCTATATCCCCCAATAACCCACTGTGACCCCCAATAACCCATTGTGACCACAATAACTCACTGTGATCCCTCTATCCCCTCTACCTAACTCACTGTGACCCCCTCTATCCCCCCTAACCTCACTGTGACCCCCTCTAGCCCCCCTAACCTCACTGTGATCCACTCTATCCCCCTAACCTCACTGTGACCCCCTCTACCTCCCACTGTGACCCCCTCTGTCCCCTCTACCTCCCACTGTGACCCCCTCTACCTCCCACTGTGACCCCCTCTACCTCCCACTGTGACCCCCTCTACCTCCCACTGTGACCCCCTCTGTGACCCCCTCTACCTCCCACTGTGACCCCCTCTACCTCCCACTGTGACCCCCTCTACCTCCCACTGTGACCCCCTCTACCTCCCACTGTGACCCCCTCTACCTCCCACTGTGACCCCCTCTGTCCCCTCTACCTCCCACTGTGACCCCCTCTGTCCCCTCTACCTCCCACTGTGACCCCCTCTGTCCCCTCTACCTCCCACTGTGACCCCCTCTGTCCTCCTTACCCCCACTGTGACCCCCTCTATTCCCCATTAACCTCACTATTACTCCCTGTGTCCCCCTAACCTCACTGTGACCCCATCTATCCCCTTAACCTCGGTGTGACCCTCTCTACCCCCCTTACCCTCACTATTACCCTCTCTTTCACCCCTTACCGCTACTGTGACCCCCTCTATCCCCCCTTACCTTCACTATTACCCCCTCTACACCCCTAACATCACTGTGATCCCCCCTTACACCCATTGTGACCCTCTCTATCCGCCTTAAACCCTTTATTAACTTAACCCTCACCATGTCTCTCTCAGGTGTTCTGCTAATGATCATTTTGTGTATCTCCATTTTTCTTTGCTTTTGTTTCTAGTATAATTGCTGATGTCCCAAGAAGTCACTGTCACGGTGCGTCTGGTTCGCTCTTTTGCGCACCGGAACTTCCGACCTATTGTGTATCATGGCGTTGACCTAGACCAACGCGTGGGGGAGTTCATGCAACATGTGAAGAATGGTCAGTAATCTGAGCACTGGAATATACTCTGGAGGCAGCCACAACTGAGATCCCAGATATCGTAAAATGACAGCTCTCAAAGGAACACTCTAAGTACCATATATAATACAGCCCTCTGTAGTGGTTTTAGTGACAGGAGTGCATTGGCACTATCCCCGAGTAATTTGTCAAATAATTTTTAGATTGGTTTAACAACTTGCATGAGTGTCCCACACAGACCTCGCTGTTTCATCGGCTGAGGGTGACCCTCCACAGCTCGGCTTATCTCCGTATTCGGAGCTTCTGGCAGCACATGTCCGGCAGGACCGGTGGTTGGACCATTTACTCTGGGATTTTGTTGCTTGAAGTGTTTATTTAATGGCAAAAAGCATCACGGACGTAGCTGTGTAAGGGCAGGGACGTAACGTAGCTGTGTATGGGCGGGGACGTAACGTAGCTGTGTATGGGCGGGGACGTAACGTAGCTGTGTATGGGCGGGGACGTAACGTAGCTGTGTAAGGGCGGGGACGTAACGTAGCTGTGTATGGGCGGGGACGTAACGTAGCTGTGTATGGGCGGGGACGTAACGTAGCTGTGTATGGGCGGGGACGTAACGTAGCTGTGTATGGGCGGGGACGTAACGTAGCTGTGTATGGGCGGGGACGTAACGTAGCTGTGTATGGGCGGAGGCGTAACGTAGCTGTGTATGGGCGGGGACGTAACGTAGCTGTGTAAGGGCGGGGACGTAACGTAGCTGTGTAAGGGCGGGGACGTAACGTAGCTGTGTATGGGCGGGGACGTAACGTAGCTGTGTATGGGCACGGACGTAACGTAGCTGTGTATGGGCACGGACGTAACGTAGCTGTGTATGGGCACGGACGTAACGTAGCTGTGTATGGGCGGAGGCGTAACGTAGCTGAGTATGGGCGGGGACGTAACGTAGCGGTGTAAGGGCGGGGGCGTAACGTAGCGGTGTAAGGGCCTGGACGTAACGTAGCTGTGTAAGGGCCTGGACGTAACGTAGCTGTGTAGGGCGGGGACGTAACGTAGCTGTGTATGGGCGGGGACGTAACGTAGCTGTGTATGGGCGGGGACGTAACGTAGCTGTGTAAGGGCGGGGACGTAACGTAGCTGTGTATGGGCGGGGACGTAACGTAGCTGTGTAAGGGCGGGGACGTAACGTAGCTGTGTAAGGGCGGGGACGTAACGTAGCTGTGTATGGGCGGGGACGTAACGTAGCTGTGTAAGGGCGGGGACGTAACGTAGCTGTGTAAGGGCGGGGACGTAACGTAGCTGTGTAAGGGCGGGGACGTAACGTAGCTGTGTATGGGCGGGGACGTAACGTAGCTGTGTATGGGCACGGACGTAACGTAGCTGTGTAAGGGCGGGGACGTAACGTAGCTGTGTAAGGGCGGGGACGTAACGTAGCTGTGTAAGGGCGGGGGCGTAACGTAGCTGTGTAAGGGCGGGGGCGTAACGTAGCTGTGTAAGGGCGGGGGCGTAACGTAGCTGTGTAAGGGCGGGGGCGTAACGTAGCTGTGTAAGGGCGGGGGCGTAACGTAGCTGTGTAAGGGCGGGGACGTAACGTAGCTGTGTAAGGGCGGGGACGTAACGTAGCTGTGTAAGGGCGGGGACGTAACGTAGCTGTGTAAGGGCGGGGACGTAACGTAGCTGTGTAAGGGCGGGGACGTAACGTAGCTGTGTAAGGGCGGGGACGTAACGTAGCTGTGTAAGGGCGGGGACGTAACGTAGCTGTGTAAGGGCGGGGACGTAACGTAGCTGTGTAAGGGCGGGGACGTAACGTAGCTGTGTAAGGGCGGGGACGTAACGTAGCTGTGTGTAACGGATCGCCTGGCACCCCGACTTGGTACCTCCGTTAATGGATGCTCCTAGCGCTTCCTGAGGACTCCAAGCACTCTGGCAGACACCATAATCACCGAATCCGAGAAACCTTTAAATTCTCCCAAGCGTATGAATGCTGTAGACCATTGAATAGGAACCATACGAATCGGCTTGTACTCCTAGCAGTCAACTGGAACAGCATACATTAAATCCTTCCCCCAATAATGAGACGACACATCACTTTGAGGGTAAAACAGGAACTCTGGACTGGCTCATCCAGCCTGGCTTTTATTACACTAATCCACATACAGGCCACACCCAGGGGGAGGCATAAAATAACCAATCACATACATGGTTCAGCCCACACATCCCCTCCCCTCAGATAACATTAAACTCAATTATCCGGTACACTTTTTCAGCCAAGTTCTGGATGTACCCCAAAACCCGGGGGTACACCTTTAAATCCAGCATCGCTGGATAGCCCTTATTCAGGGGGACAACATATCCAAAATTCAAGTAATTCGGATGAATGGTTCGTGAGATATGGGGTTCCAAAGATTTGACCGACCGCATGGGTAAAGTATCCGAAAACAGTTCCATGCATTTTGGCCCTGCGGTCGGTCACAAACAAGGGAATGAAAACAGGCGAATTGCCTGTGTTATAGAGCCTGGAGAGGGTTTGAATGAATTCCCTTGTTTATGGGGCTCTTTCTACCGAACGGCGGGTCATTCGGTAGTTTCCATACGAATTTCTGGAAGTATGGAGGTCTCAGCGGTGTTTGCCTAGTCAAGTGTCCGATTTTAGTTCCAGACACTCGACGGCAAAACACCGCTGTTCGGTAGTTTAAGATGGCCGCCGCCACGTGTTTGTTTCCCGAATGGCGGCCACCCAGAGGACAAAGACCACACTGCACTGATTGCCAATTACCTGTTTGCAACATTGTTGCAAACGGTAATTGGAGGCACACTCATTCCTGGGTGGTCTGGTTGTTCGGTAGTTTCACTCAATATACTGAATGGAGTGATTCTACCGAACAATCAGATGAATGTTGCATACAAATCACCCAGGATACACTTAACACATCTATAAATACATATATAATATTACAGGCAGTACACTCGAATATGCTTCACAGTCTTAAAGGGACAGTAGTCCCAAAAGTCCCAATATGTCCATAGATGCTGTTAAAAGGGCCAGTAGCAGCAATATACAGTACAATATGCCCCAAATAACCCAGGGGCCATAGTCAGTAGGTAGGAGGCTAGCAAACAGGCTTCTCCAGGGCCCAGTGGCGAGGTTGGTTTCGCCACATTTCTCCCCTTTTCCAAACAGACTAACAGGGTACCTGACCTCTTGCCGGTCAGTGCCCTTGTTAGTCCAGCAGCCCACCCACAAAACAGAAACAGCAGTACAGCCCACCCACAATAAATGGTTACTACACCTGAGTAATGGAAAAACTTGTCCAGGTCCAGGTGCCTCACCCCGGCTGTGTGGGGGACTGGTAGGCTGTTTTGGTGGGTTGCTGAGTGGGCAGAGACCAGCGGTACTCTGCCCTGGTGCCAGCACTACTACAGGAGTAGTCTGGTTGGAGCCTGGTTGCTGGAGACCGACTGTCTCCCCTTTAGCTGCGCAGCTCTGCTGCTGGAGACCGACTGTCTCCCCTTTAGTTACACAGCTCTGCTGCTGGAGACAGACTGTCTCCCCTTTGGCTAAACAGCCCTGTTGTGGGGGGGCAGGACCGACCGTCCCTACCCCCTGTGCTGGAAGTGCAGAGACCACGGTCCCATCTGCACAGGTGTGGGGCTTACAGTCTCCCCCTGGTACATTAAGCTGCCGCTGGGGAGAGGTGGTAACCAGCTCCTCTCCCATTAGAACACTCTGCCCATTGATGATCCGCCGCTGGGGAGAGGTGGTAACAATCTCCTCTCCCATGCCTACTTTCAGTCTTTGTGGAGGGAGACCGACTGTCTCTCCTCCCAATTCAGTGTCCTGCTGCTGGGGAATAGAGACTGGGCTCTCTATTCCCAAAAAATCACGCTGCTGCTGGGGGGTAGGACCAACTACCTCTGCCCCCTGTAACTCAGCCTTCCGCTGGGGAGGGAGGACGCTGCTCTCCTCTCCCTGCACTTCACACTGCATTCCCGGCATATCACTCTGCTGCTGGGGGATAGGACCAACTACCTCTGCCCCCTGTAACTCAGCCTGCCGCTGGGGAATGGAGACTGGGCTCCCAATTCCCTGCAATTCACACTGCCGCTGGGGAATGGAGACTGGGCTCCCAATTCCCAACAAATCACACTGCCGCTGGGGAGGGAGGACGGCCCCTTCAGCTCCCTGTAACTTGGGCGCAGAGACCACGGTCCCATCTGCGCTGGTGTGGGGCTTACGGTCTCCCCTTGGTGGGTTAGGCTGCCGCTGGAGAGAGGGTGTAACAAGCTCCTCTCTCTGAACTGTAACCTGCCGCTGGGGAGCAAGGATGGCCCCTTCAGCTCCCTGTAACTTGGGCACAGAGACCACGGTCACATCTGCGCTGGTGAGGGGTTTACTGTCTCCCCTTGGTGGGTTAGGTTGTCGGTGGGGAGAGGGGGTAACAAACTCCTCTCCCTTACACACCTTCAACCGCTGGGGAGAGGGGATAACAGGCTCCTCTCCCTGCACCGTAGACTGCCGCTGGGGAGCAAGAACGGCACTTTCAGCTCCCTGTAACGCACACTGCCGCTGGGGATCTGGGCCGACTGCCCAGCATCCCTGTAGGGCCGGTAGAGAGACCGCAGTCCCATCTCCACCTGCCATCTGTGGGTCTTCCCAGGACCAATCCGTGAGGCCCCTCAACATTTGTGAGTACGGGCCACCTGCTTCCCCACCTGGCCACTCTGGCTGCTGCTGGGGATCTGGGCCGGCTGCCCAGCATCCCGGTGGGCCCGGTGGAGAGACCTTGGTCCCATCTCTACCTGCCTGTTGTGGTTCCTCACAGGACCAGTCTATGAGGACCCCCACTTCGGGTTCCTCCCGCCGCCTCAGGGAAAGACGGCTAACCTCCTCGGATGCAGCCTCTACTCGGCTGCTGTAACGCTCCTGCTGCTGAGCATACTTCCTCTCTTTCGCCAACCGGAATTCTCGGTCCAGCCTTGTGTTTCGCTCAGCCATGACCTGGTTCCAGATCACCCGGCGTGTCTCCATGGGTATATCATCCCCATACTCGGCCACTCGCTGCCTCACCTCGGCCAGCCAATCATCTCCAGAGCCAGAACCTTCCATACTAGTCTGCTCCCAGGGGCGCTGCACGACTGCTAGCGTTGCCCTCAATTTGTAAATCCAAACGTACTGTGTCTCCGAGCTGCTTTACCTCGCACTAGGACGCCATCCCACCGCTGCCACCAATGTAACGGATCGCCTGGCACCCCGACTTGGTACCTCCGTTAATGGATGTTCCTAGCGCTTCCTGAGGACTCCAAGCACTCTGGCAGACACCATAATCACCGAATCCGAGAAACCTTTAAATTCTCCCAAGCGTATGAATGCTGTAGACCATTGAATAGGAACCATACGAATCGGCTTGTACTCCTAGCAGTCAACTGGAACAGCATACATTAAATCCTTCCCCCAATAATGAGACGACACATCACTTTGAGGGTAAAACAGGAACTCTGGACTGGCTCATCCAGCCTGGCTTTTATTACACTAATCCACATACAGGCCACACCCAGGGGGAGGCATAAAATAACCAATCACATACATGGTTCAGCCCACACATCCCCTCCCCTCAGATAACATTAAACTCAATTATCCGGTACACTTTTTCAGCCAAGTTCTGGATGTACCCCAAAACCCGGGGGTACACCTTTAAATCCAGCATCGCTGGATAGCCCTTATTCAGGGGGACAACATATCCAAAATTCAAGTAATTCGGATGAATGGTTCGTGAGATATGGGGTTCCAAAGATTTGACCGACCGCATGGGTAAAGTATCCGAAAACAGTTCCATGCATTTTGGCCCTGCGGTCGGTCACAAACAAGGGAATGAAAACAGGCGAATTGCCTGTGTTATAGAGCCTGGAGAGGGTTTGAATGAATTCCCTTGTTTATGGGGCTCTTTCTACCGAACGGCGGGTCATTCGGTAGTTTCCATACGAATTTCTGGAAGTATGGAGGTCTCAGCGGTGTTTGCCTAGTCAAGTGTCCGATTTTAGTTCCAGACACTCGACGGCAAAACACCGCTGTTCGGTAGTTTAAGATGGCCGCCGCCACGTGTTTGTTTCCCGAATGGCGGCCACCCAGAGGACAAAGACCACACTGCACTGATTGCCAATTACCTGTTTGCAACATTGTTGCAAACGGTAATTGGAGGCACACTCATTCCTGGGTGGTCTGGTTGTTCGGTAGTTTCACTCAATATACTGAATGGAGTGATTCTACCGAACAATCAGATGAATGTTGCATACAAATCACCCAGGATACACTTAACACATCTATAAATACATATATAATATTACAGGCAGTACACTCGAATATGCTTCACAGTCTTAAAGGGACAGTAGTCCCAAAAGTCCCAATATGTCCATAGATGCTGTTAAAAGGGCCAGTAGCAGCAATATACAGTACAATATGCCCCAAATAACCCAGGGGCCATAGTCAGTAGGTAGGAGGCTAGCAAACAGGCTTCTCCAGGGCCCAGTGGCGAGGTTGGTTTCGCCACACTGTGTATGGGCGGGGACGTAACGTAGCTGTGTATGGGCGGGGACGTAACGTAGCTGTTTATGGGCGGGGACGTAACGTAGCTGTTTATGGGCGGGGACGTAACGTAGCTGTGTATGGGCGGGGACGTAACGTAGCTGTGTATGGGCTGGGACGTAACGTAGCTGTGTATGGGCTGGGACGTAACGTAGCTGTGTATGGGCTGGGACGTAACGTAGCTGTGTATGGGCTGGGACGTAACGTAGCTGTGTGTGGGCTGGGACGTAACGTAGCTGTGTATGGGCTGGGACGTAACGTAGCTGTGTATGGGCTGGGACGTAACGTAGCTGTGTATGGGCTGGGACGTAACGTAGCTGTGTATGTGCTGGGATGTAACGTAGCTGTGTAAGGGCGGGGACGTAACGTAGCTGTGTAAGGGCGGGGACGTAACGTCGCTGTGTAAGGGCGGGGACGTAACGTAGCTGTGTATGGGCGGGGACGTAACGTAGCTGTGTATGGGCGGGGACGTAACGTAGCTGTGTATGGGCTGGGACGTAACGTAGCTGTGTATGGGCTGGGACGTAACGTAGCTGTGTATGGGCTGGGACGTAACGTAGCTGTGTATGGGCTGGGACGTAACGTAGCTGTGTATGGGCTGGGACGTAACGTAGCTGTGTATGGGCTGGGACGTAACGTAGCTGTGTATGGGCGGGGACGTAACGTAGCTGTGTATGGGCGGGGACGTAACGTAGCTGTGTATGGGCGGGGACGTAACGTAGCTGTGTATGGGCGGGGACGTAACGTAGCTGTGTATGGGCTGGGACGTAACGTAGCTGTGTATGGGCTGGGACGTAACGTAGCTGTGTATGGGCTGGGACGTAACGTAGCTGTGTATGGGCTGGGACGTAACGTAGCTGTGTATGGGCTGGGACATATCTCTGGTGGTTGAACCTTGTGCGGTAACTGCTGTTAGAATCACTCTGTGCTGAGCACTCGGTGTTGAGGTCTATTGTGTAATACATCTTCCTATATATATATATCTCTCTGTTTTTATGCTACGTGTCACTCACTGAAAGCCTGTCTGTTCTGTCTTTGCAGATATCGTGACGAGGGCAGGTTTGCCGCCGCCTTTTAAGACCTATTCTTATGGTAAGCGGGTATTTCAGGGTTAGTGAGAGGCTCTGGGAATAGGAAACTGTTCCTGGGAGCTCCTGCTATAAGGTGTATCCAGGAAATCCTGGAAAATAATCTCTTTAATGCGTTCCAGGAATCACCCCAACCAAGTGTTGACTTTGTTGGGATCGCGGGAAACCATCTTTCTTTGGAAATGTTTTCTTTAAAGGACCACTATAGGCACCCAGACCACTGCAGCTCAATGAAGTGGTCCGGGAGCCAGGTCCATCTAGGGTTAACCCTGCAGCTGTAAACATAGCAGTTTCAGAGAAACATTAGAATTCAGAGAAACTGCTATGTTTACATTTGGGTTTATCCAGCCTCTGGTGGCTGTCTTCCGCGATTCTTACTGTGAAAATCACAGTGAGAAGACGCTGACGTCCATAGGAAAGCATTGAGAAATGCTTTCCTATCGACTGTTTGAATGCACGTGCGGCTCTTGCTGCGCATTCGGCGCTGACGTCGGCAGAGGGAGGAGAGTAAATGTTTTTTAAGATTACATATTAATAGTCATTAAAACCGCCCATTTCCAAAACATGACAGATGGCTCTCATTTTTAACATCATGTTAATATAATGGTTTTAGAGCGTAGTCAATGCCACGCTGTTTAGGGCGCAGAAAGGAGAATGATGGGTATTAGTGGGTGAGAGGGTGATTTTATACGGGAGATGATAGAGGTTTCATACTGCCCAGCATCGCAAGATAGTCTGTCTAAACAAAACCAAGTGAGATGTAATCTCGCCCTTTATCCTCTGCGTTTCGCTGTGCGTTGTATGCGTGCTGCGTTAGGCTGTGCGTTGTATACGCGCTGCGTTAGGCTGTGCGTTGTATGCGCGCTGCGTTAGGCTGTGCGTTGTGTGCGCGCTGCGTTAGGCTGTGCGTTGTATGCGAGCTGCGTTAGGCTGTGCGTTGTATACGCGCTGCGTTAGGCTGTGCGTTGTGTGCGCGCTGCGTTAGGCTGTGCGTTGTATGCGCGCTGCGTTAGGCTGTGCGTTGTGTGCGCGCTGCGTTAGGCTGTGCGTTGTTTGCGCGCTGCGTTAGGCTGTGCGTTGTTTGCGCGCTGCGTTAGGCTGTGCGTTGTATGCGAGCTGCGTTAGGCTGTGCGTTGTATGCGAGCTGCGTTAGGCTGTGCGTTGTATGCGAGCTGCGTTAGGCTGTGCGTTGTGTGCGCGCTGCGTTAGGCTGTGCGTTGTGTGCGCGCTGCGTTAGGCTGTGCGTTGTATGCGCGCTGCGTTAGGCTGTGCGTTGTATGCGCGCTGCATTAGGCTGTGCGTTGTATACGCGCTGCGTTAGGCTGTGCGTTGTATGCGCGCTGCATTAGGCTGTGCGTTGTATACGCGCTGCGTTAGGCTGTGCGTTGTATGCGCGCTGCGTTAGGCTGTGCGTTGTATGCGCGCTGCGTTAGGCTGTGCGTTGTGTGCGCGCTGCGTTAGGCTGTGCGTTGTGTGCGCGCTGCGTTAGGCTGTGCGTTGTGTGCGCGCTGCGTTAGGCTGTGCGTTGTGTGCGCGCTGCGTTAGGCTGTGCGTTGTGTGCGCGCTGCGTTAGGCTGTGCGTTGTGTGCGCGCTGCGTTAGGCTGTGCGTTGTGTGCGCGCTGCGTTAGGCTGTGCGTTGTGTGCGCGCTGCGTTAGGCTGTGCGTTGTGTGCGCGCTGCGTTAGGCTGTGCGTTGTGTGCGCGCTGCGTTAGGCTGTGCGTTGTGTGCGCGCTGCGTTAGGCTGTGCGTTGTGTGCGCGCTGCGTTAGGCTGTGCGTTGTGTGCGCGCTGCGTTAGGCTGTGCGTTGTGTGCGCGCTGCGTTAGGCTGTGCGTTGTGTGCGCGCTGCGTTAGGCTGTGCGTTGTGTGCGCGCTGCGTTAGGCTGTGCGTTGTATGCGCGCTGCGTTAGGCTGTGCGTTGTATGCGCGCTGCGTTAGGCTGTGCGTTGTATGCGCGCTGCGTTAGGCTGTGCGTTGTATGCACGCTGCGTTAGGCTGTGCGTTGTATATGTGCTGCGTTAGGCTGTGCGTTGTATATGCGCGCTGCGTTTCGCTGTGCTTGTATACGCGCTGCGTTTCGCTGTGCGTTGTATACACGCTGCGCTGTGCGTTGTATATGCGTTGCATTTCGCTGTGCATTGTATATGCGCTGCGTTAGGCTGTGTGTTTTATATGCTCTGCGTTTCGCTGTGTTTTTTTATATGCTCTATTCAATACTTGTGGAATCACCTGCCAGTTCATCAATAGTAATTCTCTCTCCATACAGATAAAATGAAGATAATCCACCAGGCTCACGGATCGAAGGTATATCTACATATTTACCTGCTCTCTGCCTGTAATTTCATATAATACATGATTAGTGTAAAAAAACTAACGTATCAAACAGGAGCTGATGTATCCAATATCAAATAATAAACTATCACGCCAAAAATGGATACAAAGTGTGTAACGATAAATTGTAAATACAATGTCCCAATAAGTCACTAAGATGGAAACACTGTCACAGTGTGTTTTATGTTACAAAGTTAAAAGATAATGTAACACGAATTACACACAAAGTGCTGGCCGCTGCCGTACCGCTATAATAAATATATTCCATTCACTTTAAACCATATAGTAAGCAGAGGTAACCGATCTGTCTCCCTTATACAAGCGGTAAATGTACCAAACGACTTGGAGAGCACATAGGGAATATTAAAAAATCTCTCCAGATGTTTCAAACCGGTCTTCACCCGTTGGAGAGGAGAGAAAAGAACTTTGTAATTTCCATAGCCTCGATCAAGAACGTCTGAATAAATGCTTTCTAAATAAACCTTATCCTAATATCTGAATATACTTTATATGTCGTCTTATTATCTGCTTGTTTTTATTTCGCTTTTTTCATGCATCTTTCCATTTGTTCCATTTTTGTGCATTTGCTATATAAACTCCTCCTATTTTCTAACTACCTACCCTCCGCTATTGTTTATTGATCAGCTATTGTATTTCTATTGGTTTTGTTTTGGGGTTTATTTTATAATTCTTTCCTTGTTCTTATGAGAATTATTTTTACACGCAGGAATACGCTAAAAGATACTATGTATCATCGCGCTTTTTAAAATTCGTGTTCCATTATCTTTTAACTTTGTAACATAAAACACACTGTGACAGTGTTTCCATCTTAGTGACTTATTGAGACATTGTATTTACAATTTATCGTTACACACTTTGTATCCATTTTTGGTGTGATGGTTTATTATTTGTTCTGAATGATTGATATCGGATTCATCAGCAGGTCTTGCTTCCCGTTTTTGTATTCACAATCTGTTGGTTTTTTTGTACTTTATTTTAAGGTTTAGGATGGTAACAGCACTGTACATGCTGGGATCTCTCTGATCCCAGCGTGTACTGGCTGCCGGAGTATGATAGGAGTGTGATTGCTGTGAGCATGTTCCGTTAATGCCAGATTTGTGTAGAAATGGTGTTGCTTTTTGAAATTATTTATTTATTTATTTATTATTGCCATTTATATAGCGCCAACAGATTCCGTAGCGCTTTACAATATTATGAGAGGGGGATTTAACTATAAATAGGACAATTACAAATAAACTTACAGGAACAATAGGTTGAAGAGGACCCTGCTCAAACGAGCTTACATTCTATAGGAACGAGCTTACATTCTATAAATCATTAAATCAAGTGTACAGAATATCCGCACTAGTTATTGGCAATCAGCCCGAAAGGCGACTGATAATCTGTATTGGCATCAGCCCTGAAAAAATACTGAGTTGACCCCTACTAAATACATAGAAATACAGAATGTGATGGCAGATAAGAAGCATTCGGCCCTTCTAGTCTGCCCAATATTTCAAAATACTTTCATTAGTCCCTGGCCTTATCTTATAGTTAGGATAACCTTATGCCTATCATACGCATGCTTAAACTCCTTTACTGTGTTAAAGGGACACTCCAGGCACCCAGACCACTTCTGCTCATTAGAGTGGTCTGGGTGCCAACTCCCACTACTCCTAACCCTGCAAGTGTAATTATTGCAGTTTTTTATAAACTGCAATAATTACCTTGCAGGGTTAACTTAACCTCTAGTGGCTGTCTACTAGACAGCCACTAGAGGTCACTTCCTGATTTGTAGCAAGGCTTTTCCTTGCTAGAGCGTCGCTGGACGTCTTCACGCTGTGTGAGGACCTCCAGCGTCGCTCATTTCCCCATAGGAAAGGATTGAAAATCTTTTTCAATGCTTTCCTATGGGGAGCGCTAATGCGCAGGCGTACGTATGAGAGAGGGACCCTCCAGTGCCAGGAAAACGGATTGTTTTCCTGGCACTGGAGTTTCCCTTTAACCTCTACCACTTCAGCTGGAAGGCTATTCCATGCATCCACTACCCTCACAGTAAAGTAATACTTCCTGATATTATTTTTAAACCATTGCCCCTCTAATGTCCTCTTGTTACATAGCTGCAAAGAGATTTGGGTCCATCAAGTTCAGCCTTCTTCACATACAGGGGATACTCGAAAAATTTGAATATTGTTCATTTATTTCAGTACTGCAACTTAAAAGGGGAAACTAATATATGAGATAGACGCATTACATGCAAAGCAAGATAGTTCAAGCCGTGATTTGTCATACGTGCGATGATTATGGCTTACAGCTCATGAAAACCCCAAATCCACAATCTCAGTAAATTAGAATATTGTGAAAAGGTGCAATATTCTAGTCTCACAGTGTCCCACTCTAATCAGCTAAGTAAGTCATAACACCTGCAAAGGGTTTTTTGAGCCTTTAAATGGTCTCTCAGTCTGGTTCAGTAGGAATCACAATCATGGGGAAGGCTGCTGACCGGACAGTTGTGCAGAAAACCATCATTGACACCCTCCATAAGGAGGGAAAGCCTCAAAAGGTAATTGCTAAGGAAGTTGGATGTTCCCAAAGTGCTGTATCAAAGCACATTAATAGAAAGTTATGTGGAAGGGAAAAGTGTGGAAGAAAAAGGTGCACAAGCAGCAGGGATGACCACAGCCTGGAGAGGATTGTCAGGAAAAGGCCATTCAAAAGTTTTAGGGACTTTCTGAAGGTGTGGACTGAGGCTGGAGTCAGTGCATCGAGAGCCACCACACACAGACGGATCCTGGCCATGGGCTTCAGATGTCGTATGCCTCTTGTCAAGCCGCTCCTGAACAACAAACAACGTCAGAAGCGTCTTACCTGGGCTAAAGAAAAACAGACCTGGTCTGTTGCTCAGTGGTCCAAAGTCCTCTTTTCTAATGAGAGCAACTTTTGCATCTCATTTGGAAAGCAAGGACCCAGAGTCTGGAGGAGGAATGGAGAGGCACACACTGCAAGATGCTTGAAGTCCAGTGTGAAGTTTCCACAGTCTGTGTTGATTTGGGGATGCAGACTTAATTTTCCAGCAGGACTTGGCACCGGCCCAAAAAAGCACCAAAGCCTGGTTCAATGACCGTGGGATTACTGTGCTTGATTGGCCAGCAAACTCGCCTGACCTAAACCCCATAGAGAATCTATGGGTCATTGCCAAGAGAAAGATGAGAGACATGAGACCGAACAATGCAGAAGAGCAAAGGCCGCTATTGAAGCATCCTGGTTTTCCGTAACACCTCAGCAGTGCCACAGGCTGATCGCTTCTATGCTACGCCGCATTGAGGCAGTAATGGCTGCAAAAGGGGCCCAAACCAAGTACTGAGTCCATATGCATGCTTATACTTTTCAGAGGTCCGATATTGTTCTATGTACACTCCATGTTTTATTGATTGCATGTAATATTCTAATTTACTGAGATTGTGGATTTGGGCTTTTCATGAGCTGTAAGCCATAATCATCGCACGTATGACAAATCACGGCTTAAACTACCGGTATCTTGCTTTGCATGTAATGCGTCTATCTCATATATTAGATTCCCCTTTTACGTTGCATTACTGAAATAAATGAACTTTTGCACGATATTCTAATTTTTCGAATATCACCTGTATGTTTTTGCTGTTGATCCAAAAGAAGGCAAAAACCCCAGTCTGAAGCGCTTCCAATTTTGCAACAAACTAGGAAAAAAATCCTTCTTGACCCCAAAACAGCAGTCCGATGTCTCCTTGGATCAAGCAGCTATTACCCCACTAATTAGAAATTATATCCCTTTGCAAGTATTATCTTTTTGCAAGTATTTATCTAATTGCAGTTTAAACATCTGTACGGACTCTGATAAAACCACCTCTTCAGGTAGAGAATTCCATATCCTTATTGCTCTTACTGTAAAAAAAACCTTTTCTTTGCCTTAGATGAAATCTCCTTTCTTCCAGTCTAAATGTGTGACCTCGTGTCCTATGTAAAGCCCTGTTTATGAATAGATTTACAGATAATGGTTTGTACTGGCCCCGAATATATTTGTATAATGTTATCATATCCTCTCTGAGGCGCCGTTTTTCCAACTAAAGAAACCTTTCTTCGTAACTAAAATGCTCCCTTTCCTTTTATCAATTTTGTAGCTCGTCTCTGCACTTTTTCTAGTGCCATGATATCCTTCTTTAGAACAGGTGCCCCAAATTGCACAGCATACTCAAGGTGTGGTCTTACCAGCGATTTATAAAGAGGCAAAATTATATTTTCATCCCGAGAATTTATGCCCCTATTTATAAATGACAAAACCTTACTGGCCTTAGCAACGGCAGATTGACATTGCATATTGCTACCTAATTTGTTGTCTATAACAATTCCCCAAATCCTTCTCGTGTGTGGTTATCCCTAGTTCACTACCATTTAGGGTGTATTTGCTTGTGCATTCTTGACCCCGAAGTGCATAACTTTGCATTTCTCAACGTTAAATTTCATCTGCCATTTTAGTGCCCAGTCCCCCAATCTATCCAAATCCCTCTGCAGCAAAGCAATATCCTGCTCACATTTTATTACTTTACAGAGTTTTGTCATCTGCAAACACTGAAACATGGCTTTCAATGCCTGGTAGTGGTAGTTTTTCTTCTTTTAAAAATACGCAGTAAACCGTATTGCCATGGCTGTGAGGTCCTATTAGTCTTAATGCATGAGAGTGGAACTATGAGTCTGGATGTGTGTGATTCTTGGATTTATCGAGGGGTGAGTGGTTCCTTCTTGAGGGAGCTTCGAATTAGGGTTTGTACCCTGAGTGCAGTACCAACATCTTTTATACTACCTTGCCTTTTCCTGTAGACCAATGAATTGGTGGTGGGTTTGGAAGAAGACAACAAACTGATTCTACATGAAGAACACACTCTACGACAGGCAGGAGTGGGTAAGAGGATTTATTTAAAAGCGTATTTCTGTTATTAATAAATGGCTGTGTTAATAACCAATTTCATCAATTGTTTCAGCAGTAAACTGCTGTGCCATGTTCGAGTCGGCCACCCTCCAGTCTGCACCCTGTAGGTGGGAATGTGTAACTGTACTGGTTTCATAGTAGTTATAGTCCATATTCCTTGTGCGATGCTATATAATATGATAGTGATAACACAGTGTCTGTATGGAGTCACAAGAAAATCTCTTCATCTTCCTTTTGCTAAATGCAAGTAACTTTTTTTTTTTTTATAAATTCTTTATTTATAAAGTTTTCAGTTTTCTTTTGTTTTTCTGGGGGGTGGGGATACAGAAGAGGAAGAGGGAGTAGACCGTTACAGTTTGTATCATACAGCGTGTGCATTAGTTTTTCTTGCCATTTCCAATACATTTGGTTACATCATTCTTTTGGGTGTTTGCGTTTATGTGTGTATTTACCCGTTGCTTCCTTTGTGTTCTACGTGGTATTTTCATTGTCTACTGGATGGGGTGGGGTACAGAAAGAAAAGGGGAAGGGGGGGTAGGGTACCCTGTTGTTTTGCCCTTTAGTCTTTAATCTCATGTAATATCTTCTTGCTAGGTTTTGGGTCGTGTTTGTCGTGTACCTTTCGGTTACATGAGTTTACGGGTAGGTAGGTTTGGATTGTTGGGTTGTAGCACTTCTCTTTGGTGTCCGTGGGTGTGGAAAGGTGTGGGTTGAGGGGCGTGTGTACGATTGTTCGTCTCTGTCGCTTGTGAGCTTGTGTAGCCTTTTGGATGGTATGTGTGTGGTCTTCTTTGTTGTTGTTTAGTGTTGTGTTATAGTTTCGATCTGGAGTGTGTTGGGGTTGCGTTGTGCGTCCCTTGGGATAGGCCGTTTTGTCTTGCTCCCCTTTGGTTAGAGGGTGGCTATTTGTCATTTGCCCTAAGTGAACTGTTCCATGTGTTCACTTTCTCCCCCTTTTGCTTACGTGGTTCTGGAGTGGTTTTGCCCTTTGTTATTTTCTTGGTGTTTTCGGGTGTCGGTTGTTAGTAATTAGTCTCCTTATGAAGGGGTGGTTTGTGTGGTTAGTGGGTGGGTTTTGCATCGGGGGATGTGTTATGAGTTGACCCATGTCTTGCGGTAAGTGTGTCTGTTGCATCAACGTGTGGGAATTGTCCCCTTCCTGGTGTTTAAGGTAGGGTTGGGAATTCGTAGAACCAAGGGTCCCAAATCTTGTTGAAGTGTTTGGTTGTGTCATGTAATAGGGCGGACATTTCGTCCATTTTTATGGTGTCTTTGATTTTCCGCTTGATTGTGTCTATTGTTGGAGTATCCGGGCTCCCCCATTTTTCTGCAATTGCTCTTCTAGTGGCCAGGGCAATTTTGGCGATGAGTTTGTTTTGGGCCCTTGGAGTGCCTGCCAGGGGTTTGGACAAGAGCCATATCCATGGGTCCATTGGGATGTTTGTATGTAAGACCTGTGATACCATGGTGGCTGTCTGTTGCCATAGCTGCGCTGTGTGGGGACACTCCCACCACATGTGGAGGTACGTTCCCTTCTGTCCACAACCCTTCCAGCATGCATCGTCATCTGACCTGCCCATCTGTTTGAGTTTTAGGGGGGTGAAACTCAACAAGCGTCTTGTAAGCTTGTTCTTTATGGTTAACGCATATTGAGATGGTAGCTGTGGCTTCCCATATATCTGCCCAGTCTGATGGGTCTTCCTCCGGGCCTATGTCCCTCTCCCAAGCCGACACGTATGTGAGTGCTCCGTCTTTAATGTGTTGTATTATGTGTGAGTATATCTCTGAGATTTGGCCTTTACATGCTGGTGTTTGTAAGCATTGTTTTTCAAACAGCGTCTTCATTCTGGTCCCCCCCCCCTGTTTTATTGTCGGTGTTTCCAGAAAGCTCTTTATTTGTAAGTGGCGGAACATGTCAAAGGTGCAGAAAGGAGTGGTTTGTGGAAGTTCTGTGAATGGGATCGGTTGGCTGTCTTTGTAGAAGTGGTATAGCCTAGTGAGGTCATTATCTTCGAAGCGGGTAAAATCTTTGGGCGTCATGCCCGGTGGGAATTGTGTGTTCCAAAGTATGGGGGTTAGCGGTGATGGTTGGGTTGTCATTCCACTGTTCCGTGTTATTTTATCCCATATCTTGATAGTATTTAGGATTGCTGGGGATGTTTGGGGTAGGGGGGGTCTCGCCGGTCCGGGTAGCCATATATACATGGAGGGGAAATCCCTGCCAAAAATGTCGTGTTCTAAATCGACCCATCTCTTTGTCCCTGCTGGTACATGCCAATTCTGTGCTTGTGTTAATTGTGCCGCCTGATAATAGTGGGTGAGGTGTGGTAGGCCTAGACCGCCTTGTTTGTTGGGTATGTATAGGGTTTGTCTTTTTATTCTGGCGCGTCTGTTAGCCCATATAAATTTATCAATCTGAGTTTGCAACTGTTTGAAATCTGTGGAGCGTATTGGGATCGGAAGAGTTTGGAACAGGTATAAAAGTCGCGGTAAGGCATTCATTTTGACAGATGCCAACCGTCCTAGCCAGGATATCGGCATATTTTGGCATCTCTCTATGTCGCGGGCGATGTTTTGTATCGTGGGTGTGTAATTCAGGTCGTAGCAGCGTGAAAGGTCTGCCGGGATGGTTATACCCAGATATTTTATATGAGTGAGTGTGAGGTCGAAAGGGTATATGTCGTGTATGGCTGTCTTGGTGGTGGGGTCTATGTGTATTGGGAGGGCCTCTGTTTTGTTGATGTTGAGCTTGTATCCCGAGACCTTGGCGTATGCGTTTAGGGCGTCGAGGAGTGGTGGTAGGGATGTTGCTGGTTCTGTGATTGTGAGGAGCAGGTCGTCTGCATATGCCGCCGTTTTATATTCTTCTTTACGTATTTTCATTCCTTTTACGTCCCTATTGAGTCTGAGAGTTTGTAGGAGTGGTTCTAGGGACAAAGCGAAGAGCACTGGGGAGAGTGGACATCCCTGACGTGTACCGTTATGGATTGTGAAGGTCGGGGGGTGTGTGAGCGGGAGGAGGAGGTGAGCTTGTGGTGAGGCATAGAGTACTTGTAAAGCTTTTATGAATCTTTGTGGGAGTCCGAATTTTTCTAAGGTGGCGAATAGGAAGGGCCATAACTGTCAAATGCCTTTTCTGCGTCCAGTGATGGGAAGAGAGCTGGGATGTGTTTCGTGTGGGCTGTCCAGATGAGGTTATATGTCCGTCTTGTATTGTCGCTTGCCTGTCGTGTCGGTATGAAGCCCACTTGATCTGGGTGTATTAGTTTGGGTAGGTTGGGACTTAGGCGGTCTGCGAGGATTTTGGTGAATAATTTAATATCCACATTTAGGAGTGAGATTGGTCGGTAGTGTCCAGGTTCGAGATTTGTTTTATTAGGTTTGGGTAGGAGGCATACATTCGCTTGTAGCATTTCTTTCGGTAGTTGGTCTCCCTGCAGTATGGTGTTGTATAGTGTGCAAAGGTGTGGGATTAGGATGGGGGCGAATGTCTTGTAATATAACCCCGTGAACCCGTCTGGGCCTGGGCTCTTGTTGGGTTTTAGCGCTTTTATCTTTCCTGCGAGTTCTTCTGGTGTTATGGGGCTTGCTAGGGCCTGTGCCGCTTCTGTGGCTAGAGAGGGTAGTGGTACTTGGGTTAGGTATTGGTCTATTAGTGTTTTGGCCATTGTAGGGTGGTGTCGTGTTTCTGGAGAGTGGTCATATAGGGTTCTGAAGTAGTCTTGAAAGATTCTGGCGATTCTTTCAGGAGCTTCTGTGATTTCCCCACTTGGGGTAGTTATTTTATGTATCTGTTTATTTTCGTGACGTTGTTTGAGTTTGCGGGCGAGCAATGTGTCAGCTTTGTTAGCTTTGTCATAGTAAAGCTGTTTTGTCCAGAGTAGCGCTTTGGTCGAGTCTTTCGCCATGTATTCTTTAATCTTGGTTTGGCAATTTTTGATTTGCTCGTTAAGCTCTTGTGTTGGGTCTATTTTATGTTTGGCCTCCAGGGATCTTAAGGTTTGCAATGTTTGTTCTAGGAGAGCTACCTGCTTTTTTTTGTGTATCGTTGCTTGGTTAATTAAGGCTCCCCTAATTACAGCTTTGTGTGCTGCCCAGAGGTTCCCTTCGGAGGTTGCAGTGTCTTTGTTAATTTGGAAGTATTCAATTATGGCTTTGTCAATCGATTGTCTGATCAGTGGGTTGTGTAAGAGGAGTGGGTTTAGGCGCCATGTCCAGGGTCTCGCCGTTCCTGGTAGGTTAAGCGTTAGTGTTATTTCGGCATGGTCTGACCATGTGATGGGGCCTATTGCTGTGTTTTGAGCCATGGGCGCCAGTGATGGTGATATGAGAAAGAGGTCTATACGGAAGTGTGATTGGTGTGGGTGCGAAAAGAAGGTGTAGTCTAGGGCTGTGGGGTGCTTGGCTCTCCATGCGTCTATGAGGCGTGTGCGTGAGATGAATGCTGAGAGTAGTTTATCTGCTTTTGCTGTTGGTTGTCTATTTTGCCTGTGTGATTGTGGTCGGCGTCTGTCTACTGTGGGTGATGGGGTGGCGTTGAAGTCGCCGCCGATTATGGAGTGGTGGGAGGGGAAGAGGGCTAGGTGAGCCTGTAATGTTTGCCAGAATGTGTTAGTTGGGGTGTTTGGCGCGTACAGGGTGGTGAAAGCATATGAGTGTGTGCCTATCTTGCCTGCGACTGTGAGGTATCGGCCTTGTGGGTCCGCTACTGTCCGTTGTATGGAGAGGGGGCATGATTTCCGTAGCACAATGGCTACCCCGTTGTGTTTCTCTAGTGGAGAGCTGGCAAAGTGGTTGATTTTGTAGTGTCGGCTCAGGAGGGGGAACTGTTTGGCCCGAGTGAAGTGCGTTTCCTGTAGTAGGAGTACGTTGGCTTTGGTTCTGTTTGCCCATCTCATAAGCTGGTGTCTCTTGGAGGGGCTGTTCAGGCCTTTGCAATTGATTGATAGGCAGGTCAGAGTGGCTGGCATGCTGGTTGGTGCTGCAATGGTCCTTGCGTGTGGGTTGTCTTCCTGCTTGGGGTCGCGTTGGTGTGTGGTGCGTGAGTTTTTGGTAGGGAGGAGGGGGGTTGGATTGGGGTGTGGATGAGAAGTGCTATTGGGGGAAGGTATGTGGGTGGTGTGGGAAGGGTTGTACCAATGGGGCTGGTGGGTGGAGGTGTCAGGTAGGGCCTGGTCTTACCGGTCAGTTGCCAGGCGTCGAGTGGGCGGTGTGGGTCGCGTTTGTCAGTGGTTAGTATGTATGCGTGTGGTTGCCTTTATGTTTTGGTGTGTTCCGAATGTGGATAGTTGTGTTTGGTCGTTTAGAGTATGTGGGGAGGGAAGCAGTAGTGTGACAGTGTGTCGCTCTCTTCTCTACCCCGGGTGTGTGGTATCGTCTCCGTAAGTGCAGTGTGCTTGGGGTGGAATATCTAGTTATGCTTTGTATTAGTACAGGGCTATCTCTAGGGTTTGTGTGCTTGGCGTAAGTCTGAGGCTTTTGCGTTTGTTTGCATGCTTTTGGGTCGTCCAGTGTGGGGTCTTTGTTTTGTCAGTGTATCTGTGTTGGGGTTTTGTTTGTGCTAGTTTTCGGTGGTTATCTCTTTTTTTTCGATGTTATTCTTCTTGTGTTTGTTTTCTTGTGTGTGTGGTCATGCTGCGTCTGTTTGGAGGTTGTGTATTAGTGTACGTTGTGGCGTATTTGTGGTCGTGGCCGGTGAGTAGTGTTAACTAACCTGCCCTTGTCTGTCGGTCCTTATGTTCCAGTGTGCGAGCTGGTGTTCTGTCATCGGGCTGCCAAGTTTCGTTTGGGGTGTTGGTGTAACACTTGTATCATAACTTTAACAAAAATATACAACATGTTATCAAAACGTTTGAACATCATATATATACGTATATATTTCTATAATAGGCTCTTGGTGTCTGTACCTCGTGTGCCCATGGTGGGTGTCTGGGTACTGGTTGGGTTGTAATGGGGTGTTTCGTATTGTGCATGCTAGTGTCGTACGTCAGCACCCCGTTTCCCCCATTTTCCTAGCCCCCATTTGCCCAGGTGTGGTTTGTGCATATTGTGTTCCTGGCTTAGCTATTGCCTGGGACTTCTGCTATTTGGTGGGGTTTTTCTTTTCTTTTCCCTCGATCTCCCACTATTTGCGTTTGTGGTACGTGGTATGGTTCCCTGTGCTCTGGTTGGTGTTGCGTGGGGTTTCCCAGAGCTTCTTTTGTTGTTGATGATGATGAGGCCCCCTTCCTCCCTGCCTTAGAGGCTTGGAACCATCTAGGCCCTCTGGGCTTCAATGGTTGTTTGGAAGTGTCGCCTTCAAGGCTTGATCTTTGATCTAATTTTGGTCGTTAGGCATGGACTCGTGTTTTTGCCTGTATTTTGGCAGCCGCTAATTTTTAATGTAGTATGAGAGTCCAGGCTCTTGGTGGCTGTTTTGAGGGGGTTAATTTTGTAGCGTGTCCTGTGCCCTCTGCCTAGTGCCTCTGTTTCCCCTACTTGTAGGGATCGGTACCCCCGTATCCCAGGTGTGATCTGTGAGGCCCGTTTTTCCTTACTTTCCTACCTCTGTTTTGCTTGTCTGCGAGTCAGGGCTTGGCGTGTGCTGACAATTCCCCGTTATTTGCGCGTCATGTGCTTGGTGCGGGGTTACCGTTGTAAGACCATTATTGCAGTGAGCTTTTAGTACAGGTTTCATGGGGGGTTGCTGCCCTACATTTAGCGGGTGCCGGTCTTAATGGGTGTAGAGTGTACCCAGCCTGTGTATGTCTTTCAGCGTGTTAACCTCGGCTGATGCCTAGCCGCGCTATTGTACACCAGTATTTCTTGGTTCCCATTGTGCGTTTAGTGGGTAAGTGCGTTGGTCCCCCTGAGGGGGTTCGAAACCCTTGTTGGCTTGTTAGGTGGGTGTGCGGCACCCCGAGCCTGGTTTGTACCCTGTAGCGGCAGCCTTACTGACTTGGTTATGTTTAGCATAAACATGAACATAAATATTAACAAACATTAACCTCTTATTTAAGCATAACAGTGTATAACAACATATATACTACCGGCCTTGTAGTGTTTTGTAGTGTCCTTATTCCCGGTTCAGAGCGTGAGTGCCGAGACTCAGGTAGAGTTTTATGAAAGAGTCCTGTGCGCGCCAGGCGCTGCCGTTCAAGTGTCTCTTTGTGGATGCTCTTGCGAGGCCGTCGGAGTTTTCTTCTTTGGCTGTGTGTGCGCCATGTTTGCGCGGGAACCGCTTCGTCGGCTTGAGTTTTCATTCCTGGTAAGTTGAGGGTCCGCCGTTGGGTACCGCAGTTGTATCCCCAGATGTGTTGCGAAGTCTCGCATGTCTGAGACTTGGTGGAGGGAGTAGGTTTGATCCCCTTTCTTCACCGTTATTCTGAAGGGGTGCCCCCACGTGTAGCGCCAGCCGGTTTCCAGTAAGGCTGTGGGGAGGGGCTTAAGATCCCGGCGTTTCCGTAGTGTTGAGGGGGCCAAGTCCTGGTAAAATTGAAGCTGTTGCCCTTGGTATGTCGGTGGGTGCTCTCTGGCTGCCTTCATAAGTTGTTCTTTCACCGGGAAATGTAGCAGTTTGACGATGATGTCTCTTGGTGTGTTCGAGTTAGGGAACGGGGGTCTCAGTGCCCTGTGGGCTCTTTCAATGTAAATATCTTGCCCTGGGGTGTCCGGTAGCAGGGACTGGAATACTGCTGTGATGGTGGGGAGTATCGCCTCCGGCAGGACAGATTCTGCTAGGCCTCTGATGCGTATGTTTTGCCTTCGAGACCTATTATTCAGGTCTTCTAATCCGTCTTCCAGAAATAAGATTCTGTCTTTTAGTGTCCCCATATCTCTGTTGTGGTCCATCACTTGTGTTTGCGTTTCTTTAAGTGCGCGTTCTGTATCGCCGGTGCGTGAGGCCAGCGCCTCGATGTCGCCCTTGAGGCCTGCTATTTGCTTTTCAAGGGCCGCCGTGGTGTAAGCCTTGATGTCTGCCGATGTTTCTTTCAGCATTTTCCGGAGGTCCTCTTTAGTGAGGGGTGTCGTGTGGGTGCTCTCGAGCTCACTCTCTTCTGAGTCGGAGCCAGAGTTTCCTTGGCTTTGGGCCCAAGATGGCTGCCTGCCTTCCTTTGTGCGGAACATCGTGGCTACGGACTGGGTTGAATCCTTTTTCTTTTTGGAGCCCCCCATGTGAGTGTGGTCGCTGTCTGTGGGTAATTTGGTACCTTTTTTGCACCTTTGTGGAGGCTGATGGATGCGGATTTTGTGCCCGGGGTGAGAGAGCTGAGGGAACACACGTCCTACTCCATTGACAGTTAGGCTCCGCCCCCTCATGCAAGTACCTTTTAATGTTAATTTAAGCAAAATAAGAAAGAGGTGATTCACAAATTAACAATATAAATAAAATTATTCCCTGCCCCCCTCCCCCACTGTGTACAGCCTCTTCACACATCAGCCAAATCAGCAAGATTTCCAAATTGTAGGAAATAAAGTTGTGATGGACCGTCTGGCACCCCAACGGGGTGCCTCCGCCAATTGCTGCTTCCTAGTCGCCCTGAGTACTATAAGCACCGCACCAGTCACCATAAGCACCGTAGCCCCTTAGCCGCTGCAGCTTGGCTGGGGTCTCTCCGTCCCCTCCCACCCTGGGCCTCTCCTCCAAGACAGTATAGCAGGTCTGGCTGTGTAGTTTTTACAAGAGCCAGTGATTATAGCCAGTATAGTAATCCGAAGCTGGTATAGCAATCACGCAATGAGGCTGTGTGTTGATCAGAGACGTATCTTCTGCGAGGCAAACAAGGCATCTGCCTAGGGCAGCACAATCCTAAATACACCACTGGTGTTGAGGGTTAAGTAGACTGACTTCAATGTGACCACACTTGGCCTTTAATGAAAATCTCCATACAAAGGGTACTCCTAACTGGACCTGATGAAAGACTGAATTACAAAGTCACAGAACAATACATGACACTGCCATACATAATCGGACAATCCCTCCTCTGGGCCTGGGCGATAAATCGATCAGGAACTGTACTAATCTAATCCAATTATCTACAAGTACAGAAAAACTATTTTTTTCCCCAATACCCCAAAAGTACCCCCAAAACACATAAAATCCCACAAGTTACATCCCCTGATAGCCCTGATCTGGATGACCAACATATCCAAAAATCACCCAGATCGGTTCAGGAATTTCCTGTTTATTTGACCGACCGCAGGCATGGTCCCATGCCCAAAACAGTTCCAGAGAATCAGGGCTTGTGGTCGGTCTAGTTTGGTAGTTTGAAAACGAACAAACTACCGTACAGAGTCAATAGTCTTACCCTGGAGCTTGTTCCCCTCATCCAGATGAACGATCCCACCGAACAGTGGCCTTCTAAGTTTTATAGAAACGAACGCATGCGATGATGGAAGTCCAGCGGTGTTCGAGAGTTTGTGTCCGATTTTAGTTCAATGAGGCTCATGCCCAAACACCGCTGCCTGCATTCATGCAAACAAGATGGCGGCCACCTTGTGATTGTCCATAGGCATTGCGGCCACCCAGACAAACAATTAGAACACTGCGGTGAGAAATGTTCCAAGTTGTTAATAGGTGTTAAAGGGACACTATAGTCACCTGAACAACTTTAGCTTAATGAAGCAGTTTTGGTGTATAGAACATGCCCCTGCAGCCTCACTGCTCAATCCTCTGCCATTTAGGAGTTAAATCTCTTTGTTTATGAACCCTAGTCACACCTCCCTGCATGTGACTTGCACAGCCTTCCATAAACACTTCCTGTAAAGAGAGCCCTATTTAGGCTTTCTTTATTGCAAGTTATGTTTAATTAAGATTTTCTTATCCCCTGCTATGTTAATAGCTTGCTAGACCCTGCAAGAGCCTCCTGTATGTGATTAAAGTTCAATTTAGAGATTGAGATACAATTATTTAAGGTAAATTACATCTGTTTGAAAGTGAAACCAGTTTTTTGTTTTTTTTCATGCAGGCTCTGTCAATCATAGCCAGGGGAGGTGTGGCTAGGGCTACATAAACAGAAACAAAGTGATTTAACTCCTAAATGACAGTGAATTGAGCAGTGAAATTGCAGGGGAATGATCTATACACTAAAACTGCTTTATTTAGCTAAAGTAATTTAGCCCCTCCAAGAACCAGTGGCGAGGTTCTGTTCGCCACATATCTTCCCTATCGAGGGGAGACTAACCAGGTACCTGACCTCCTGTCGGTCGGTACCTGAGTTAGTAGAGTAGCCCACCCATAAGCTACTCCTTATGGTTGCTTCTGGTGGCTTCTGTAGTCCGTCTCTGACCTGTATGTCCCCAGCGGTCAAGTGGGCATCTGGTATTCCTGGTCTCTGGTTGCTCTCCTGCTTGTAGTTGGGGTTACTCGGTGGGCAGAGACCAGCTGTGCTCTTCCCCGCAGACAGGGTCACAGCTGGGTAGTTGAGAGGGTCGCCAGGTCCTGGATTAAGGACAAGGGGAGGGCAGAGGCCAACTGCGCTCTGCCCTGGTGCCAGCGCTTCTTCTGGGAGGACTGGTGCATAGTTGTGCCCTGTAACAAGGGGGCCAATGGGTATTGCAGTCTCATCCACTAACCCCAGGACCTGGTTGGTAATCTGTTGTGGAGAGGAGAGATCGCCTACCTCCTTCTCCTGGTATTCCCGCGGGGTTGGTTGGGTATCTGGATTGGCCGTCCAGTATCCCTGTAGGTCTGCTGCAGTGACCGCGGCCCCATCTGTACCATTGGGGTCAGGGGTGCTGTCCCCCAGTAGTTGGGGAGAGAGACCAGCTGTCTCCTCTCCCGGTATCTCCGGCTGCCGCTGGGGAGAGGGACCGGTTGTCCCGTTTCCCTGTAAGGTAAGCTGCCGCTGGGGAGTTGGACAGACTGTTCCTACTCCCGGCAACTCTGGCTGTAGTTGGGGATTTGGGCTGGCTGCCCAGCATCCCTGTAGGGCCAGTAGAGCGACTTCGGTCACATCTCCACCTACCAGTTGGGGATCCTCACGGAACCAGTCTGTAAGGTCCCCCTGTAATTGGGAAGAGGGACCAGCTGTCTCCTCTTCCAGTATATCTGGCTGCCTCTGGGAGTATGACCGACTGTCCCTACTCCCAGTAACTCTGGCTGTAGTGCTGCCCAGCATCCCTGTAGGGCCAGTGGAGAGACCTCGGTTCCATCTCCACCTGCCGCCTGGGGTTCTTCCCAGGACCAGTTGATGAGGTACTTTACTTATAGAGCTGGTGGTAGAGCAGGGCGTACCTCCGCCAGGTCTCTCCAGCTGTAGGTTTAGGTCTGCCACCCAGCTCTGCCTGTAGGGTATGTTTGGGCCGAATTGAGCTGAGCAAGTGTTGGTAATCCTGCTCTAGCCATGATTCCATGTTGGCCAGACGGATCAATATAATAAAACATTACAGGAACCCCACAATTCTTATATCCCCGAAGAGCCTGGGTCTGAGCGCACAGCATATTCGAAAAGCGCTCAGATTGGTTCGGTGGAACGGGATCGCTAATCAGTAGAAGTTTTGACTGACTGGCCACGAGGTGATGCCCCAAAAGAGTTCCAGAGAATCTAGGGCAGTGGTCGGTCTTCGTTCGGGAGTTCCTGGACGAACGCTCCCCCTGGCTCTGGTAGTAAATGCTCCCCCCCAGTTGGTAGATCCTAGTCTGGAAAGTATACAGGCAACAGTACCATCCTGACCGGGGTTCACGAGAACGTGTAGCTGACATTAGTTCTACGCACTCAATGACCAAGTACTACTACCTGTTTTCAGGAGACAAAATGGTCCATGCACTGGACCATCTGCGTTTGATTATATGAACTGCGGCCGCCCAGGGAAAGCACTTGAGTTCGGTGTTCTAAGTCAATAAAGCAATGAAGAGGGGGACCACACAAGGTCCGTTCAGTTCTCGAACAAGGGGATACGGTATTGTTCGGGAAAACGAAACATGGGTTCGGGCAACCTCAGGGACTGATACCTGGTCCGCCACAATGTGTTTTTTTGAGGCAAATTAAATAATCCAGTGAAAGCACATATACAGTAAATAGTATGTCAGAGGTAACACGTAGCATACACATAGACATTACCTCAGGTATTTTTTTAAAATAGTCGAGTACGTTTATTATTTTACAGAGAGCGTAATGGATGTATTGAATAGCCCTTCAGCTAAGTTGGTAGAGGATAACACAGTGAAGGAGTTTAGGCACAAGGCTATCCTAACTATAAGATAAGGCCAGGGTAATGAAAGTATTTAGAAAATTGGGAAGACTAGATGGGCCGAATGGTTCTTATCTGCCGTCACATTCTGTTTTTAAGGTGTCTCAGTGCAACGTGAGAATAAAAAATATCAACAAATGCGAATTATCAAATCGGATACTTAGTACCAGATTTGATAAAGACCAATCAGACTTGGATTAGGAGCCAATGGTGTGTAAAGACCACCGAGAGGATACAATGCCACTTGCTGGGTTACTTTCTAGATGTAAAAATATAGAATAAAAACTAATCACAGAAAGAAACAGAGCAAAATGTAAGCATTGATTTAAGGCCTGGATAATCGGAGTTGTAGTTTGCAAATTACATTCCTCCAATTCCAGAGCTGGGTAGGAAGCCCGCTTAAGGGGGCACTGTGAAAGGACCATAGAAAGGCTTTATCCCAGCCCCACCCCTGTTTTCCACGGGCCCAGCTACATAATGTCCTTCCCTGTTAGGCGTCTGTGCAGGAGCGAGAGTGAAGAATTGGTCATCTTCTCTGTATGATACTACCCAGCTGTGGATGGTGTAGCGGGTGCACCCGGTCGGTTCTTAGTCCAGGTGTTATCCACTGATTGGTGTGATGGCTGCACCCGGTATCTGTGTCTCAGGTCTCCTTCCCCGCTTACTTACTTACTTACTAGAGACCCCATGCTGGGGGTCTGTGTATATAAGCTGGCTATTGGGCCATAATAAAACATTCTTCTTGTACCCTTCATCAAGTCTGGCTGATGTTTGTATATATCAGAGCTATAATCACTGCTTCACTTGGGACTCAGGAGATTTAAAACGAATGTACTCAGAGTATACTCGGAGTATAGGGGATCCGTTACAGTCGTGTTTCAAATGACTGGTGCACCATAGTATGAGGGAGCTTCCCTCGTTTAGAATCCAAAGTTAGCCTTAGCTCCCAGAACTACCGTTTCCGTGTGTTACGAATATGTCCGCCTTTAATTGGCACCAGCTACGGCATCGGAGCATAAACCTGCACCGGTAGTCAGAAAATAACACTCAGATCACTGGCAATATGGACGAATTTTATGTCCTGGCAGAGTTTCTAAAAAACTGTGCGTCCATATAGCTCCGGCTTCCCATAACTCCGTCCCTCCAGATGTTGCTGAACTACAACTCCCATGATTCTCAGCCTATCTATTTCATTCATAGAATCATGGGAGTTGTAGTTCAGCAACATCTGGAGGGCCGGAGTTTGGGGATGCCTGGTCTAGCTCGATGGTCAGGCCCCATTCAGGTATGTGAGTGTATTTAACCCATAATACAGATTAAAGAACAGCACACATAAAAATACCGTGCATGATCTCTGTGTGCCCCCAATTCCATTTTTGTCTTTGCAAAGTATTTTTAACCCAATCAGCCACTGTGCAAATGTCCCTGAGCTGCTAGTAACGTGGGCATTAAAACATTTTCTCATTCTAAGAAATGATCACTTACCACTCCCTTACAATATAAATAAAATGTTGCTATTGGCTGAACATTGTAGATATTGCCAGAGGAGGGCAGTATAACGCTTCCGGCTGAGTCTTTCTAATTATCTGTTACTGGCGATTTGTTAACCCTTTCCTTACTGGTGGCGAATCGCTACGTACAGAAAATGCCTCCTGCCGACGGTGTTTAGCTGAATACTTTGAGTGCCAGAGATTGCCCAACTCATTATCCAAGGAGAGGCTTTTATTAATGTGATAAAGGGTGCAGCATGTACAAACATATGGCTGGATTAATCTGCTGCAGGCGTACGCCTGGGACGCAATCCAAATAGCCATCAATTAAAGAAAGGAGGCGCCAAACACTGCAGATACCAGAGTGGGATATCTAGATCTAGGGAACCTGGTACACTTCGAATGTCCCATTATCTGTTCGGACTTTCCATAGAGACCTGAGCTCAGTGAAGTTCTTTTCTTCCAATGACTGCTGTTTAGTGCATATAGCCTGTTGTTCATGTCCACAGAGGGCCCCCGGTCTCCTCCATTAAATTGGCAGGAAATAAAAATGGGGACACCGTGTTGGCACTGTGTATGTGGCTTCTGCTACGTCTGAGAAAATGGGAATGTGACACCAGCGGGCCAGTCCTAGGTTGATAATCCATTCTTTATTGTCTACATTAAAACACAGGGAGAACAAAACTAAAATCGTAAAAAGCAAAGTTAGCATTTAGTAATTATAAAAAAAAAAACAGAGTGAGGAAGACAGACAGATCTATAAGATTAGGCAGAAAGAGGCTAAGCAAGTTATAAGAGCTTCCAAATCACACACAGAAGAGAAAATAGCACAGTCAGTAAAAAAAGGGGGACAAAACTTTTTTTAGATACATAAATGAGAAAAGAAAAGTAAAACAAGGATTAGTTAGATTAAAAACAAAGAAGGAAGGTATGTAGAAGAGGATAAAGGTCTAGCTGACTGCCTCAATGAATATTTTTGTTCGGTATTTACAGCTGAAAATGAAGGAAAGGGACCTCTGTTGAAAAAAAGGATAAATGAGTCATTTATTACACGTGAGTTTACAGAGGAAGAGGTTCTATTTCAACTGTCAAAAGTAAAGACAAATATGGGGCCTGATGGAGTACACCCAAAGTTATTAAAATAGCTTAGTGGTGTACTAGCAAAACTATTAACAGATTTATTTAACCAATCATTGTTAACAGGAGTAGTCCCAGAAGATTGGAAGTTAGCGAATGTTGTGCCCATTCACATAAATGTAGTAGGGAGGAGTCGGGCAACTATAGGCCAGTAAGCCTTACTTCAGTAGTGGGGAAAGTGATGGAAACCATGTTAAAGGATAGGATTGTTGAACATCTAAAAACACATGGATTTCAAGAACAGAGACAACATGGGTTTACTTCAGGGAGATCATGCCAAACTAATCTTATTGATTTTTTTGATTGGGTAACTAAAATTATAGATCAGGGTGGTGCAGTAGACATTGCTTACCTAGATTTCAGTAAGGCTTTTGACACTGTTGCACATAGAAGGCTTATCAATAAACTGCAATCTTTGAGTTTGGATTCCAATATTGTTGAATGGGTAAGGCAGTGGCTGAGTGACAGGCAACAGAGGGTTGTAGTCAATGGAGTATATTCGAAGCTTGGGCTTGTCACCAGTGGGGTACCTCAGGGATCTGTACTTGGACCCATTCTCTTTAATATTTTTATTAGTGATATTGCAGAAGGTCTTGATGGTAAGGTATGTCTTTTTGCTGAAGATATGTAACAGGGTTGATGTTCCAGGAGGGATAAGCCAAATGGCAAATGATTTAGGTAAACTAGAAAAATGGTCAGAGTTGTGGCAACTGACATTTAATGTGGATAAGTGCAAGATAATGCATCTTGGACGTAAAAACCCAAGGGCAGAGTACAGAATATTTGATAGAGTCCTAACCTCAACATTTGGGGAAAGGGATTTAGGGGTGATTATTTCTGAGGACTTAAAGGTAGGCAGACAATGTAATAGAGCAGCAGGAAATGCTAGCAGAATGCTTGGTTGTATAGGGAGAGGTATTAGCAGTAGAAAGAGGGAAGTGCTCATGCCATTGTACAGAACACTGGTGAGACCTCACTTGGAGTATTGTACGCAGTACTGGAGACCCTATCTCCAGAAGGATATTGATACCTTAGAGAGAGTTCAGAGAAGGGCTACTAAACTGGTTCATGGATTGCAGGATAAAACTTACCAGGAAAGGTTAAAGGATCTTAACATGTATAGCATGGAGGAAAGACGAGACAGGGGGGGATATGATAGAAACATTTAAATACATAAAGGGAATCAAAACAGTAAAGGAGGAGACTATATTTAAAAGAAGAACAACTACCACAACAAGAGGACATAGTCTTAAATTAGAGGGACAAAGGTTTAAAAATAATATCAGGAAGTATTACTTTACTGAGAGGGTAGTGGATGCATGGAATAGCCTTCCAGCTGAAGTGATAGAGGTTAACACAGTAAAGGAGTTTAAGCATGCGTGGGATAGGTATAAGGCTATCCTAACTATAAGATAAGGCCAGGGACTAATGAAAGTATTTAGAAAATTGGGCAGACTAGATGGGCCGAATGGTTCTTATCTGCCGTCACATTCTATGTAAATTGAAAGTATTCTTAAGCTTTAACATTGGAAGAATTTCAGAGATGGGAATCTCCACGTTTGATATTTAAATATATTATTATTATTACCTATATTTTTAATGTTTTTATTTTTTGTTGTTTGTAACCCTTTAAATGAAGCTTTTTGTAGGGGCTAAAAGAAGGATGGAATTCCTATATCATGCGATTGGTTTGTTTAATGAGGTCTGATGGGGTGGGCTGGTGATTTCGGACTGTATTGGGACTTTTAGAAGCTGTGGCTGGTACAGTTTGCCGTTACGTGTTGCTCAGGACTTGTGACCAGGATGCCAGGTAATTATCCTTAGTAATATCACTTTGGGCATCATTAATGGGTTCACTGGATGGGTTGTGTTTTGCTGTTAATGGGGACCTATGTGCCTTTAAATGATGTGTGCTGCAGAGAATGGAAATTCTTTTGCTTTTCTTGCAGTGTCCTTGATTAGCCCAGCGTTCTCTTATTTTGTTTATTTATGTTCTGCTCTCAAGGTGTGTTTTCTTATTGTTGAGCTCTGCCAGACGGGGATGAAATGGTTTCATTCCCACATATTGTTTAGATTTGCCCAGAATGGCTCAATCTGCTGACACAAGTTTCAGAGAGCAGGTCCTTGACCCATCGGGGTGACAGTATGGTGACTGCTCGTAGCTTCCCTCGTATGCTGAAACTAAGCGCAGTCCCAGGTGGGTAATTAGCAGCGTTTGAAGGTACTGTACAAGCAGCCAATTTGTGGCTCACTTTGCATATTTTTCAAGCTTTATGAATTAATCATCAAGCAAGATGAAGTTCTACAGACACCTTGTGCCGGCCGTTTGGGAGAAAGTTAAATATTCTACTGATCCTTCAAATATGACTAAACGACATGTGCCAATATTTCCTTTATAATATGCTATAGTAGCTCTGTATGTAATATGCAGGATATATCATACTCTGTAATAACTCTGTGATATGTGGAGTATCTCATACTCTGTAATATGTGGAGTATCTCATGCTCTGTAATATGTGGAGTATCTCATGCTCTGTGTAATATGTGGAGTATCTCATGCTCTGTAATATGTGGAGTATCTCATACTCTGTAATATGTGGAGTATCTCATGCTCTGTAATATGTGGAGTATCTCATGCTCTGTAATATGTGGAGTATCTCATGCTCTGTAATATGTGGAGTATCTCATGCTCTGTAATATGTGGAGTATCTCATACTCTGTAATATGTGGAGTATCTCATGCTCTGTAATATGTGGAGTATCTCATGCTCTGTAATATGTGGAGTATCTCATACTCTGTAATATGTGGAGTATCTCATACTCTGTAATATGTGGAGTATCTCATACTCTGTAATATGTGGAGTATCTCATACTCTGTAATATGTGGAGTATCTCATACTCTGTAATATGTGGAGTATCTCATGCTCTGTAATATGTGGAGTATCTCATGCTCTGTAATATGTGGAGTATCTCATGCTCTGTAATATGTGGAGTATCTCATACTCTGTAATATGTGGAGTATCTCATACTCTATAATATGTGGAGTATCTCATGCTCTGTAATATGTGGAGTATCTCATACTCTGTAATATGTGGAGTATCTCATACTCTGTAATATGTGGAGTATCTCATACTCTGTAATATGTGGAGTATCTCATGCTCTGTAATATGCAGGATATATCATACTCTGTAATAACTCTGCGATATGTGGAGTATCTCATACTCTGCAATATGTGGAGTATCTCATGCTCTGTAATATGTGGCGTATCTCATACTCTGTAATAACTCTGTAATATGTGGAGTATCTCATGCTCTGTGTAATATGTGGAGTATCTCATGCTCTGTAATATGTGGAGTATCTCATACTCTGCAATATGTGGAGTATCTCATGCTCTGTAATATGTGGAGTATCTCATACTCTGTAATATGTGGAGTATCTCATGCTCTGTAATATGTGGAGTATCTCATGCTCTGTAATATGTGGAGTATCTCATGCTCTGTAATATGTGGAGTATCTCATGCTCTGTAATATGTGGAGTATCTCATACTCTGTAATATGTGGAGTATCTCATACTCTGTAATATGTGGAGTATCTCATGCTCTGTGATATGTGGAGTATCTCATGCTCTGTAATATGTGGAGTATCTCATACTCTGTAATATGTGGAGTATCTCATACTCTGTAATATGTGGAGTATCTCATACTCTGCAATATGTGGAGTATCTCATACTCTGCAATATGTGGAGTATCTCATACTCTGCAATATGTGGAGTATCTCATACTCTGTAATATGTGGAGTATCTCATACTCTGTAATATGTGGAGTATCTCATGCTCTGTAATATGTGGAGTATCTCATGCTCTGTAATATGTGGAGTATCTCATGCTCTGTAATATGTGGCGTATCTCATGCTCTGTAATATGTGGAGTATCTCATGCTCTGTAATATGTGGAATAACATGGCTCTGGTTCTCAGTTTGTGGGAATATGGTGCTGCTATGTCTGCAGTGTGTGGGATTGGCAGCTCAGGATTTACGAAGGCCCACTCCGTGTTAGGTCCATGATGTTTAATAAACAGAATACTCCATGTGAAAGTAATCATACTGCATGATAACCTGGTTTTAAAAAAATAGTTTTATGATTTAATAATTGATAAACATTGCTACAACTCTTGTTTTTTCTAATGTGAGCCAAGATGTATATAGTTATTTTAAAGCTGAGCTGTGCAATTGGTCTCGTCACGAACGCACCCTATTCCAAGTGTGCACGCGACTTGGTACTGGTGGTGAGAGTTACAATTCTGCACTAGACCCGAAATAATGATAAAAATCCACCCTAACACTGATCACATTTAATTAGTATTACAATTAGTTTTTTTTATGCTGCAACATCCAAGACCATTTATACATGGGTTGCCTTGGTCCCCCAAGTAAATTACAATAAAAACCCACCGAATACAATTTAACACAATGTCTATGCAATTACAAACCTTCAGGTAACGAGAGTCTTTACCAGATAAAGGAATATTTTATTATGAACAAATAGTGACAGTGCATACAAAAAATTACAAATTTACACCAATCAACAGATAAAAATAAAAAGGAGAAATTAACAGAAGTCCTAATTACTCACTCACTTTAGGCTTTAAAAGTAACAGAGTCTTCTGCCTAGGGGAGCTCCGGCAAGGAAACTTGGCAACTAACAAAAAAATTTGATCTTGGCCCCTTGTAAGCACATCAATTCGATTTCTACCTTCTGAATTCATCTCGGGTGTCCAAGCCGGCCCAGAGGGGGTATAGGTGGATGGAGACGTATCTTATTGGAACAATAAGTGATCTTTCCCTTGTGTTTCAGACCAAGATCAGTCCAGATAGAAAGAAACGTTTGACTTTATTTCCTCTCTCGCTACAGAAATAAAAATTGCACCTGTGACCTTATTGCAATTTTTCCATTCTGGACATATGCCACACTTTGTACTTATGAGCAGAGTAAGAACCGCACTCAGTCCCAACGGCCAAGGGTGCTCCAGAGCAGGACCAGCAATCCCAGTACAAAGTGTCCAAGAAGAAAAAACTCACAGGCACTCCAACTTCAAGCCGCAGGCAGATTTATTATGACAGAATGCAACGCAACGTTTCGACCGGAAAGGTCTTTTTCAAGCTTGAAAAAGACCTTTCCGGTCGAAACGTTGCGTTGCATTCTGTCATAGTAAATCTGCCTGCGGCTTGAAGTTGGAGTGCCTGTGAGTTTTTTCTTCTTGGACACTTTGTACTTATGTCCAAAACAATGGACTTCACAGTTTACACTGAAGGAGACTCAGAGGCAACTCATGTGTAACATTTCACTGCTTTCAATGAGTTGTAAACCTTCTGCCATCTATCACATCCCAATATACTTTAAATTAATCCCTTCTGATATCTATGCTCTACAATCAAATTGGCCATACCACCTCTACCAAGTAGCCAATGCATGTATGCACTGCACAAATCTCATTAAATAGCAAGATTCTATAGTGCTCCCTCGTAGTAACAGGTCTGGCCATGTTCAAAGTTTCATTTGAAAGGGACACACTAGCAACATGGCTACCACCACTAGTACGATAACCAATAGAATGTTGAGAATAAAAGTTATAGGTCGCGCCACAGAAACAGAATGTTGCCTAGAATCCTGTGCACCGTCTCTTGGTTTTAATATTAAACCATTCAGCAATGGGTTTATATAATCCGTGAGTTCTACATGGTATCCAATTACGGTTTCCATTTGAGACACATTTATAACGTGGTATTAAAGCTTCCATGGACAGCATTTGTGAAGAGTGCTGTGGGATTGTTCGCCGAGCCCGGGTTGGCTTAGCTCTCCCTGACTCTTAATATTTCTGATGTGTCAATGCTTCTGAGATAGGGTTAGAAATTAAACCGAGGCACGGTGCCAGTATACTCTAGGCCCCACAATGATTACACAGAGTGGTAACGATACAATGAGTTGTAATATGTGGCGGCCACCCCGAGAGGATGAGGGGTTTCGCCGCCAGAGATGTTCTTTCCCCCTATTCAAATCCCAAGGAAGGTATAGCTCTTTTTTAAATTTTATTATTATTACTGCTATTTATAGAGCGCCAACAGATTCCGCAGCGCTGTACAATTAGTGGAGAAACGTACAATATACACAGACAAATACAAGAGCTGGTGATTATAGCAGTTATAGCGGTTCCCTACAAACATGAGACTCTATGTTGAGGGTAGGCAGGAACTGGTTTATTGGTAGTCACACTGGCTTTTTATGTCAATCCCCATGCAAGGGGACCTGAGAGTAGACTACAGTAAAAACATATACACAATTACATTGGCTCTCACTCCCATACAAAATAGGTTAATACCTTCTCTGTACCTGGGAGATAATTGAGTCAAGCACTGCACTAAACTCAATTATCTCCAGGCACAGAAAACATCATTTTTACAACATATAAAAAATACCCTCAAAACAAATGGAAACCCCAATATAGTGATTGTGAAGAAATCCCTCTTTTATGTGTAATATTTCTTCCCTGGCTCTTTAAACTTCAAAGAATGCTTCTATTGAACCCTCCATCTGTGCGGCCAGCGTTCGTAATACCGAACGCCACGTGGCTGAGAAAACGGCGGCCATCTTTTTTCAGGCGAACAAAGGCAGCGGGACTTGGTCATCGAGTGTCTGGAACTAAAATCGGACACTCGATTTCCTGAACACCGGTCTCAACAAGCGAACGCTGGATCTCTATTTCCCGAATAGCTGGAAGAGCGCTATTAGGTACTTTTGTGCATTCGAATAAGGGGAACAATCACTGCTAAGAGCCAGGGGAATCCATTCGTGGAATTATTTGTTTTTTGCCACTTAACTGAATAGACCGGCAAAATCACCCAAACTCCTGGAATTATTTTGGGCAGGCACCTTGCGGTTAGCCGGTCACAAAAGACTTCCACACTTTTTGAGAACCCCTGAGCCGATCTGGGTTTAATTTGAATATGTTGGTCACCCAGATCGGGGCTATCAGGGGACATATTATTTGTGGGGATACCCCATGCCTAAAGGTGTGTTCTGAATATTGAACATTCCTTGTTTCGGGAGCTTGCTCCCACCAAACGCCATTCAGTGCTCACGTATTTTACCGAACTTCTATGGAGGTGGAAATTCTAGCGGTGTTTGCGGCTAAAGATGGCCGCCGCCACGTGTTTAGCCATATGAACGGTGGCCACCCAGCCGACCGCTCAGAATGTTGAGATAATTACGGTTACTGAGGTGCGAACAAAGGTGAAAAGGGTCAATGAGCAGCACACACCTGCCCTGGTTGGTCTGGCTCTTCAGTAGTTTGTTCGGTATACGAAAAAGATAGGTCTCAGGTGTCCGGTGAGTTCGTATACCGAACTATGCAGGCTATCAAAATAAACACAAATTAACAGCATGTAATCCAGTGATATGGAATCCGTCATATAATAAAAGAAGTGTAATAATTATTATGCAATAAGCCAGGGGTACAAAAAAGGGTAGATCCCCAGATGTTTTAAAACTACAGCTTCCATGATGCTTTGCCATTTGAAAGGCATGCAAAGCATCATGGGAGTTGTAGTTCTACAATATCCGGAGATCTACCTTTTGTGCACTCCTTCAATAAGCTGTAATAACACAGTGACTGGAGGGATTTATCCTGTGCTATCTGCCTGTATTCATTTCCCTAGTGCAGGAGCTGGGGTGGGAGTGGAGTGCCCTCCGAGGGCAGTATATTATTATTATTTTATTATTTATATAGCGCCATCAGATTCCGCTGTATATAGATGTTTGGTAACGGGAGATGAGGCTATGTAACTGATTTAAAATGTGTTCTTTGGGATAAAATGTCTGTTTGCTGTGAATTTGTGCACTGTGTGCGCGCTCAATGTATCTGATTAATTACTAGAGTTACCCCACATGGGTCCTGGGTGCAGCGGCTTTTTATGGTGTTAAATAATTCTTGTATAATGCTGGTTTGGGGGTTGCGGGCGAAATGATTGATAATTTGTTTAGAGCAGTCTCTCTTTAATTGGAATGTTCTGTTTATCCTGCAGCCAATGAAACAGAGCTCGCTCTCTTCTGTGACCAGGATTATGAAGCCTACAAATCCAATCCGGTGTCTGCGTGGTAATGAGAAGCTCTTGCACGGCTATTCATATGTCACAGATCAGGAATAACTGGAACCTGGGTCTGTCTAATGGACAGAGCACCTACCCCTTCATTTTTGTCCTTGTTTTGCAGCTGTTGCATTTCTCATATTTCCTGTTTGATAAACTTCTCAGGGTGCTGTTTCTTTGCAAAAAGTGAATCTTTACTGACGTTTGTATTATTTACACAGATTTATTACTACCTGTACTGGGCGGCCAGTCTCTATATCTACCAATAAGTTTCTGTATTGCTGAATAAGCACAGCCTAATTACAGCTAACTCAGGTCCTGATTTAATCTGCTTTCTAAATGAATTGTCTATGGGAGTTTGGAATCATTTGGAAAGCTTATTAAACTGAGGCCATAATTGGGAACATTTCCTAATGGTTCGACAATATGGAGACAGGCATGTCAACACCTCCGGGTTTCCTGCTTGGAAAGTAAGGGGGACCATTTACTTGTCACACACAAAGTGGGGAGCACAGGGATGGGATCTTATAATGAATGAAATGCAATGTCTCCTGTGTCACGTCATGTATTTCATTATGTAGGAATTTCAAACCTCCTAATAAATATTGATCTGACCTTCAATTTCTATTCAAAGTGGAAAGTCAGAGTGCAATCCATTCTCTACATTCATACAGCCCTGGCCCTCAATGACGGAAATGGCAGCCTCCAAGTGCTGGTATAGAGGGCATGTGGTTAATTCACTTGGTGGGAGCATAGATAACGCATTCAAAATTGCCAAAAAAAAAAATGTATAAAAAACTTTGGATGTTCTGAGCCGACTCCCTGGTTCGTGACAGACCCTCCTACACCAGGAGGAGATGCTTTAATGAGAAAACACTCATTCTGCTCCCATAATTCTCTGCCTTGCAGGAGATTGTGGAATATGTGGTTGGTCCCCAAAGAGCCATTCAAGTTATCACGTAAAATCATTTAAACTGATAGCAGCTTGGTATGGCTGCCGTGTTTGTACACGGTAACTGGGGTGTGTTGTAATGTCGGCTATTAGGGGACAAGCGTGTCAGCAGTGTGGTTGTCCGGCATGGTAATCTTTACAAATCGCTGCTGGTGCTATAGCTTACTCATATTTGCACTAATATGAAATGGTTACAGTGCTTAAACTGACCCTTTCATTTACTGAATTGTTTTGACGTGGGACTCGGTGTGTAAGAAGAACAATGAGCTGCTCTACCAGGGATATATAAGACTGTATATCACGTTGGGAGTGTTAGGGGTTAAAAAAGCAAGCCACCCCCACGCCAAACGGAGGAATTGGATTTTGTGAAATGTAATGCGTTTTTCCTCTCACCCTGGTTTTCTGGTCCGAGGTGGAGACCATGCGAGGGTGTAATAGAGATTTATAGTGTGAGTGAGAATTCATTATATGAGACAGGAGCACAGTGTACCTGACCCGATGTGCTAGTGACGCCCCGCTCCCAAATCAATAGGGTTTGATTCATGATCCGGAGAAGTGGGCTGTCTTTTATTGTAATAAATAGCGGGATATGTTCGCAGAGCGGGACAGATTCAAGTCGCCCTTTATGCTTTATTAAGGAGTCTTCCCATATCAACATTTCACTACATCCACAGCTTCTAAAATAAAATCAAATAACGACTGCCCCCCTCGCTAACATTGCCACAGCCGTTACCAATCCAGCCTTTGCTGCCATATTCCTGTTTATAGAATTCTAAGCTTGTGGGGAAATATACGATTTTAAACCTTGCATACAGTTTATATCTTTATTTTATATTTATTGTATGTAGCTCATAGAGCTGATTAACCGCTTGATAATGTTATTGTGATGATTATTTTACAGGGTTATTTAAATAATGCATTAAAATATTAAAATTCTCTCCAACATTCCACACTTACTGTGGCGAACTTGCCCTCTCCATGAGCTCTTGGAGGAGCCTGCTTGCTAGCCTCCTGCATCAGGACTATGGGCCATTATAAAAGACTATTGAAAGACTGTGTTTGTGGGATTCCCTTGGACTCTTCGGGAACCAAACCACGAACTGCGGACCAACTCTGAGCTTATTGACACTTGTTAACCTCTCCTGACAGTTCTATCAGTGTGGGTTCTAATTGTGCAGTTGGGTGGCCGCCATTCGTATGCACGTACGTGTGGGAACTGTGTGGTGGCCATCTTGTTTGCGAGAATGCAGGCAGCGGTGTTTGGGCGGCAATCGCGTGGAACTAAATCGGACACTGAAACTCCTGAACCCTGCTGAACTTTGACAAACGCCTGCTCCTTCCCCACACACGTCAGGTTGTGTGCTTAGATCCAGGCTATCCGGAGATGTATAGACTGTGGGGGTTCCTATGTGGGAAATGTGTTTTTATTAGGTATGTGCATGGGGAAAAATGTTCGTTTCGGTTCAGCATTCCGAAATTCGGCACTTTGACACTTTGGAAATTCGACACTTCGGAAATTCAGTAATTTCGGAACGTCTCTTGCAGCCGCTTGGTAGATAACTCCCTAATTCCCACGGTATTAGGGAGTTATCTACCAAAAGGCTGAAAGACCTAAATTGGTCTTTCAGCAAAATTTACTAATACTAAGTAAAGATTACTTAGTATTAGTAAATTGTGCACCTACTTGCTATACCGCGAGTAGGGGCATGTCTATTAAACAGTGAACAGCCAGTGGGTCCCCCCTCCCGAGCCCCCACCTTTTAAACTAAAGGGGGGGGGGGCTATTGCTCCCCGGCCCCCACCCCTGAGTGGCGGGTGGGGGCCCTAAAGTAAAATAATGGGGGCAGGGGGACCTATTGTCCTCCCTCCCCGGCCCCCACCCCTTAGTGGTGGGTGGAGGCCCTAATGTCCTCCCCCCTGAGCGGTGGGTGGGGGCCCTAAAATACTAATTAGGGGGAGGATCTAATGTCCTCCCCCCAGGCCACCACCCCTGAGCAGTGGGTGGGAGCCCTAAATAATAAAAATACCCCCCCCCCTCCCCCGGGTGACTAGGGGTCCCCAAACCCCTAGTCACACCCCTCCCCCAAAAAATTAACCCCTACCTACCCCCTCACGCTAAAAATAATGAGGGGGGACCATTTAACTAAGTACCTGAAAAAAAAAAAAAGAAAAACTTCACCAGGCGAGGGCTCCGCGCAGACTGAGCTCTGCAGGGGGCGGGGGAAGGCTTATAAAGCCTTGCCCCGCCCTGCAATTAGGCTCAGAGCACTCTGATTGGTGGGTTTAAGCCATCCAATCAGAGTGCTCTGACAGGTAAATGAAGAGACTGACAGGTAAGTCTTTACATTTACCTGTCACAGCACTCTGGTTGGTTTGAAATCCACCAATCAGAGTGCTCTGTGTCATTTTACACAGCGTGGGAAAGTTCTGTGGAATTTTCCCACGCTGTGTAATTTGACTCATAACTCTCTGATTGGTTACTTAATTCAAATACAAATTCCAAAGAACTTTCCCACGCTGTGTAAAATGACACAGAGCACTCTGAGACTTACCTGTCAGAGCACTCTGATTAGATGGCTTAAACCCACCAATCAGAGTGCTCTGAGTCTAATTGCTTTATAAGCCTTCCCCCGCCCTGCAAAGCTCAGTCTGGGCGGAGCCCTCGCCGGGTGAAGAAGGATTTTTTTTTGCGCTAGTTTTTTTTTTTAGTGCGTCGGTTATTATGGCTTTTTATTTGGCATTTTTTGGGGCTGAAAAAATAAGAATTTAGAAGAAAGAAAACATCAAATGGTAATTTTTTAAAAAAAATTTCAGGTACTTAGTTAAATGGCCCCCCCTCATTATTTTTAGGGTGAGGGTTCATTTTTTGGGGGAGGGGGGTGACTAGGGGTTTGGGGACCCCTAGTCACCCGGGGAGGGAGGGGTATTTTTATTATTTAGGGCCCCCACCCACCGCTCAGGGGTGGGGGCCAGGGGGAGGACATTAGGTCCCCCCCCTAATTAGTATTTTAGGGGCCCACACCCACTGCTCAGGGGTGGGGGCCAGGGGGGAGGACATTAGGTCCCTCCCCTAATTAGTATTTTAGGGCCCCCACCCACCGCTCAGGGGTGGGGGTCAGGGGGGAGGACATTAGGTCCCCCCCCCATTACTTTATTTTAGGGCCCCCACCATTCAGGCGTGGGGGCCACAGGCTGCTCACTGTTTAATAGACATGCCCCTACTCGCGGTATAGCGACCAATTCAGGTCTTTTAGTAGATAGCTCCCTAATACCGTGGGAATTAGGGAGTTATCTACGTATTCATTCCTGTCATTACATTGACTGGCCAAGTAACTTACATTTTATATGAATGTATGTTACTTGATTGTTGTAAGTGTTGCAAATGCTTACAGCTGAATCCTGACTATGTTTGTATACTTTTTATTTAAAATTGTATACAGTGTAACCTTCCACTGGGTAAGTATATTAGTACTTAGGCAATACTGTGCTTCGGAAATTCGGCAACTCAGCACTTCGACACTTCGGAAATTCGGTAATTTCGGGACCTCGGTACTTCGGCTATTCGGAAGTACCCGAATGTCCAAATTGCCCGAAATTCGTCTGAATTCATATTCGGCCCGAAACGAATAAACAGATCTACTTCACCCTTCACTCAGTCTCAACTAGTGTTTGGGCGATACCGCGGTTACCCTTCGGCAGTAACTATAATCAATACTCAGCAGCTATAATCACTTTGGAGCTGAAAACAACTGGAAGGAGGGTATACCGCCACACCTTCTAAGCGACGCAGTCTGTGGCTTCACCAGAGCTCCAGCAAGCGGGGTCATTTATCCTGGTCTGTGGGGGCTGAGTAAAACATGGATTTATGGGATAAGTATTGTATCCCCTAAAGCAGTTCCAATCATCACAGAAAGGCAGATACCGTGGCTATCAGTTTATACAACACCCGTTCTCAGTTTGGTTAACATGTTACACACGCCACTTGGACAATAACGACATTGTTCCAAAACTGAAAATTTCTTCAGACATGGAAGAATCTTATAGTTGTATGACTTTAACAAATTGCTGAAGGTATAAACCATCGGAGCCAGGGTGCGGGTACTCTCAGCAGGCAGACGGGGTGCACATACTCTCAGTAGGCACACAGGGTACTCTCAGCAGGAAGACAGGGTTCTATCAGGTACTCTCAGCAGCCAGACAGGGTGCGGGTACTCTAGGCAGCCAGACAGGGTGCGGGTACTCTAGGCAGCCAGACGGTGGGGGTACTCTCAGCAGGCACAAAGGGTACTCGCGGTAGGCAGACAGGGTGCGGGTACTCAGCAGGGAGACAGGGTACTATCAGGTACTCTCAGCAGCCAGACATGGCGGGTGTACTCTCGGCAGCCAGACAGGGTGCAGGTACTATCAGCAGGCAGACAGGGCGTGGGTACACTCCGCAGGCAGACAGGGCGTGGGTACTCTACGCAGGCAGGGTGCAGGTACTCTAAGGAGGCAGACAAGGTGCGGGTACTCGCAGCAGGCAGACAGGGTGCAGGTACTCTAGGCAGCCAGGCAGGGTACTCTCAGGAGGCAGACGGGGCACGTGTACTCTCAGCAGCCGCCAGACAAGGTACTCTCAGGAGGCAGACGGGGCGCGGGTACTCTCAGCAGGCATACAGAGTACTCTCCGCAGGCAGACAGGGTACTCTCAGGAGGCAGAGGGGGCGCGGGTACTCTCAGCAGGCAGACGGGGTGCGGGTACTCTCAGCAGGCAAACAGGGTACTATCAGGTACTATTCGCAGGCAGACAGGGTACTCTCAGGAGGCAGACAGGGCGCGGGTACTCGCAGCAGGCAGACAGGGCGTGGATACTCTCAGCAGGCAAACAGGGTACTCTCAGTAGCCAGAAAGGGCGCGGGTACTCTCAGCAGGAAGACAGGGTGTGGGTACTCTCAGCAGGCGACACACCAATGTACTTGATGGTGCATTTATTAGAGGATAAGTGTCCTCACATATCAGGTGGATGATGGCTGGATTACTAAGCCGTACCCGAGTTCGGGGTAAATTGTTTCTTGTGGTGCAATACAATCATGTTACCATACCTTGAAAATTGCATTGTGGGCTCATTCATTGCTGTAATATAACGCCACATGTAATTAAAGGGACACAGAGCCTGCTCCCTCCCTTTATTGTCCTGTCTCATTACATTCAGGGTGATTCCTAAACTCAGAATTTCAGAAGATTAAATCTAAATGTTAAAGTTGAGGCTAAAATAACCAATTTGTGACCTTCGCTTGGCTGGAGGATTTTTTCCCCCCAGAGCAGCTATTTTGCAATTTATATTTAAATTGCCAAAATGTGAAATATCTTTGTGAATTGCGATTAGTATACACTTTACGGACAGAGCTCTGTATTCATAAAAAAATAACCCTGCCTCTTCCAGCGCAGTCATTAAAGGGGCGGTAAGGGATGGGGCGGTAAGAGCTGGGGAGGTCAGGGATGGGGCAGTAGGGGTGCAGAGGTAAGGGATGGGGCGATCAGGGCTGGAGAGGTAAGGGATGGGGTGGTAAGAGCTGGAGAGGTAAGGGATGGGGCAGTAAGGGCTGCAGAGGTAAGGGATGGGGTGGTAAGAGCTGGAGAGGTAAGGGATGGGGCGGTAAGAGCTGGGGAGGTTAAGGGTTGGGGAGGTCAGGGATAAGGAGGTAAGGGCGGGGGAGGTCAGGGATGCAGTTTGTACGGCTTGATGGGGATCAAGTTTAGCTAGTGTTGCTCTTTCCATGCTCTGTTTGATCAGAATCCCTGCACTGACATTTTTCCAATTAAACTATTCTGGCCTTAAATTTGAGGTTCTCCTTGAATACCCAGAATAAGCCGTTATACAGACAGGTTCTGTACTAATCTCTGTGCACAGGACGTAGATCGCTGAATAATAACAGTTATTCTCAAAATAGCCAAACTGAAAAAACATTAACTATTTCACGGACGGCAATTTTTTCCCTGAATTTGCAATTCTTTAGATACTCCTGTCATTACGAGGTTTATGAAATAACGGTACAGGGTTATTCACGCAGCAGGAAGTTTGTGGCAGAGTTGTACGGGCTGTCAATGCGTTGTCCTCCGTAATGCACAGTGTCATCACATTTTATTAGTTGTTAGATTTAATGCAATGTAGATTATCTGTCACATTATTATGTGAACAATGCCTGTCCCAGCTGAGACGCTTTCACACAGGGAACAATAATTAAGGCATTTTGCAAAAGGTATTTTAATGTTTCTTAACAATTTCCGGTCAAAAATTACAATCAGCCAACCCGTGTTCATTTTTGCAAATTGATTTGTGTAAAAGCATTTCCTGTGTTTCTGCGTTCCCAGCATGCACTGCAATACGTGCTGATTTGAACATCATTTTGGGGTTCTAAAGGGCCGTAACCTGGCGAGGGATACATCCCCCCGCTGGGAGGAGGAGATATACAAAGTTATATTATATCATTTATAATCTGCTAGAACCACTTTTACTTTTCAGCTACAGAGATTAAAGGGGCAGGAGGGGCACTAAACGTTTACAATCATGATCCTGTGCTGAATTTCAGCAGACATCGGTCACAAGCAGCCACCAACTGGGCATTGGAAGATAAATGACACTCCCCTTATTCAGTTTAATGAAGCGTTTCACCCAAAGCTCCCTTACCCCAGGCACCGCAGATAAAGCCCAGCGCTGGCGATTAAACCTATTTACAGATTACATATTGGATCGGTGGATGTAACTCAATGGGGGTCCACGGAGTGATATATATGATATCCCACAGTAACGATGACACAGATGACAATGGATCTATGCTGGGGAGGGGGGCAGCCACATTCAGACTCCAATACCCCAGAGATGGGTTCATTCCCAATCTCCAGGCAGGTTAGCTAAACATTGCTTGACGTTTCGCTTAATTCCTGCATGTGTGCAAATGTTACGCACTGTCCCTTCTCCCACCCCCTCCGGATCCGCATTAGGCTCAGGTTAACACATGGCAGGAAGAGGACAAGTTTGGCCAATATGATTATGAACGGTAGTAGGAGAGTCAGGGTATACGTTGGAGGCAGGTAAAACTTGTAATGAGTCCGATCAAACGCTCGTTTCCAGCCGAATGTGAGCGTGTGCAGGGTGGCGATTAGCAGGGCTACAAATCCCAGCTTAGACTGCAAAGAAGAAAAAAAAAAAAAGATTTAAAGCTTAAACACAAACCACTTACATTGTACAATCAGCAACATCTTCATTAACCGAAAACTTTCTCTGATAAAAAAAATAGTTTTTATAGAGCAATTGGATCCAGGTCCCTTAGTGATTCACACAGACAGGATTTAAGCAGACTCCACTCACCGTGTCCAACTTCTCGCAGACATAAGAAAAAATTAATTGGGGGAGCTTTGAGTAAATCCTTTATTCAAAGAATAAAATGAAATCTCAGCGACATCAAGTTCTCACATTCAGCTCGCCAAGATTTCAATTACCACGGTCAGCCTTGTCCAACTCGGACTGACATGACAGGATGAGAGTGCTGGGCCTGGTTGGCCATCGGAGATATTGGTAAAACAGGTGTTAATTGTGCAGAGCAGCCCCATATCCAACTGTTCCTAAACAGATATCAATTAATTGGAAACTTACCAGTAAAGGTTAAAGGATCTTAACATGTATAGCTTGGAGGAAAGACGAGACAGGGGGGATATGATAGAAACATTTAAATACATAAAGGGAATCAACACAGTAAAGGAGGAGACTATATTTAAAAGAAGAAAAACTACCACAACAAGAGGACATAGTCTTAAATTAGAGGGACAAAGGTTTAAAAATAATATCAGGAAGTATTACTTTACTGAGAGGGTAGTGGATACATGGAATAGCCTTCCAGCTGAAGTGGTAGAGGTTAACACAGTAAAGGAGTTTAAGCATGCGTGGGATAGGCATAAGGCTATCCTAACTATAAGATAAGGCCAGGGACTAATGAAAGTATTTAGAAAATTGGGCAGACTAGATGGGCCGAATGGTTCTTATCTGCCATCACATTCTATGTTTCTAAACCAAGGGAAGGGGTAGGTATACAGGTTATGTATATTATATTTATATCGCGCTAACAGGTGTACTCAGCACTTTACAGGTTACATTACAGTAGAGGGAGGTACAGTAAGTGCAGTAGGTATACAGTGTATGTATATTATATTTATATAGCACTAACAGGTGTACTCAGCACTTTACAGGTTACATTACAGTAGAGGGAGGTACAGTAAGTGAAGTAGGTATACAGTGTATGTATATTTTATTTATATAGCGCTAACAGGTGTACTCAGCACATTACAGGTTACATTACAGTAGAGGGAGGTACAGTAAGTGCAGTAGGTATACAGTGTATGTATATTATATTTATATAGCACTAACAGGTGTACTCAGCACTTTACAGGTTACATTACAGTAGAGGGAGGTACAGTAAGTGAAGTAGGTATACAGTGTATGTATATTTTATTTATATAGCGCTAACAGGTGTACTCAGCACTTTATAGGTTACATTACAGTAGAGGGAGGTACAGTAAGTGCAGTAGGTATACAGTGTATGTATATTGTATTTATATAGCACTAACAGGTGTACTCAGCACTTTACAGGTTATATTACAGTAGAGGGAGGTACAGTAAGTATACAGTGTATGTATATTATATTTATATAGCGCTAACAGGTGTACTCAGCACTTTACAGGTTACATTACAGTAGAGGGAGGTACAGTAAGTGTAGTAGGTATACAGTGTATGTATATTATATTTATATAGCGCTAACAGGTGTACTCAGCACTTTACAGGTTACATTACAGTAGAGGGAGGTACAGTAAGTGCAGTAGGTATACAGTGTATGTATATATTATTTATATAGCGCTAACAGGTGTACTCAGCACTTTACAGGTTACATTACAGTAGAGGGAGGTACAGTAAGTGCAGTAGGTATACAGGTTATGTATATTTTATTTATATAGCGCTAACAGGTGTACTCAGCACTTTACAGGTTACATTACAGTAGAGGGAGGTACAGTAAGTGCAGTAGGTATACAGTGTATGTATATTTTATTTATATAGCGCTAACAGGTGTACTCAGCACTTTACAGGTTACATTACAGTAGAGGGAGGTACAGTAAGTGCAGTAGGTATACAGTGTATGTATATTATATTTATATAGCGCTAACAGGTGTACTCAGCACTTTACAGGTTACATTACAGTAGAGGGAGGTACAGTAAGTGCAGTAGGTATACAGGTTATGTATATTTTATTTATATAGCGCTAACAGGTGTACTCAGCACTTTACAGGTTACATTACAGTAGAGGGAGGTACAGTAAGTGCGGTAGGTATACAGTGTATGTATATTATATTTATATAGCGCTAACAGGTGTACTCAGCACTTTACAGGTTACATTACAGTAGAGGGAGGTACAGTAAGTGCAGTAGGTATACAGTGTATGTATATTTTATTTATATAGCGCTAACAGGTGTACTTAGCACTTTACAGGTTACATTACAGTAGAGGGAGGTACAGTAAGTGCAGTAGGTATACAGTGTATGTATATTGTATTTATATAGCGCTAACAGGTATACTCAGCACTTTACAGGTTACAATACAGTAGAGGGAGGTACAGTAAGTGCGGTAGGTATACAGTGTATGTATATTATATTTATATAGCGCTAACAGGTGTACTCAGCACTTTACAGGTTACATTACAGTAGAGGGAGGTACAGTAAGTGCAGTAGGTATACAGTGTATGTATATTGTATTTACATAGCGCTAACAGGTGTACTCAGCACTTTACAGGTTACATTACAGTAGAGGGAGGTACAGTAAGTGCAGTAGGTATACAGTGTATGTATATTATATTTATATAGCGCTAACAGGTTTACTCAGCACTTTACAGGTTACATTACAGTAGGGGGAGGTACAGTAAGTGCAGTAGGTATACAGTGTATGTATATTATATTTATATAGCGCTAACAGGTGTACTCAGCACGTTACAGGTTACATTACAGTAGAGGGAGGTACAGTAAGTGCAGTAGGTATACAGTGTATGTATATTATATTTATATAGCGCTAACAGGTGTACTCAGCACTTTACAGGTTACATTACAGTAGAGGGAGGTACAGTAAGTGCAGTAGGTATACAGTGTATGTATATTTTATTTATATAGCGCTAACAGGTGTACTCAGCACTTTACAGGTTACATTACAGTAGAGGGAGGTACAGTAAGTGCAGTAGGTATACAGGTTATGTATATTTTATTTATATAGCGCTAACAGGTGTACTCAGCACTTTACAGGTTACATTACAGTAGAGGGAGGTACAGTAAGTGCAGTAGGTATACAGTGTATGTATATTATATTTATATAGCGCTAACAGGTGTACTCAGCACTTTACAGGTTACATTACAGTAGAGGGAGGTACAGTAAGTGCAGTAGGTATACAGGTTATGTATATTTTATTTATATAGCGCTAACAGGTGTACTCAGCACTTTACAGGTTACATTACAGTAGAGGGAGGTACAGTAAGTGCGGTAGGTATACAGTGTATGTATATTATATTTATATAGCGCTAACAGGTGTACTCAGCACTTTACAGGTTACATTACAGTAGAGGGAGGTACAGTAAGTGCAGTAGGTATACAGTGTATGTATATTTTATTTATATAGCGCTAACAGGTGTACTTAGCACTTTACAGGTTACATTACAGTAGAGGGAGGTACAGTAAGTGCAGTAGGTATACAGTGTATGTATATTGTATTTATATAGCGCTAACAGGTGTACTCAGCACTTTACAGGTTACATTACAGTAGAGGGAGGTACAGTAAGTGTAGTAGGTATACAGTGTATGTATATTTTATTTATATAGCGCTAACAGGTGTACTCAGCACTTTACAGGTTACATTACAGTAGAGGGAGGTACAGTAAGTGCAGTAGGTATACAGTGTATGTATATTGTATTTATATAGCGCTAACAGGTGTACTCAGCACGTTACAGGTTGCATTACAGTAGAGGGAGGTACAGTAAGTGCAGTAGGTATACAGTGTATGTATATTGTATTTATATAGCGCTAACAGGTGTACTCAGCACTTTACAGGTTACATTACAGTAGAGGGAGGTACAGTAAGTGCAGTAGGTATACAGTGTATGTATATTGTATTTATATAGCGCTAACAGGTGTACTCAGCACTTTACAGGTTACATTACAGTAGAGGGAGGTACAGTAAGCGCTGTAGGTATACAGTGTATGTATATTGTATTTATATAGCGCTAACAGGTGTACTCAGCACGTTACAGGTTGCATTACAGTAGAGGGAGGTACAGTAAGTGCAGTAGGTATACAGTGTATGTATATTATATTTATATAGCGCTAACAGGTGTACTCAGCACTTTACAGGTTACATTACAGTAGAGGGAGGTACAGTAAGTGCAGTAGATATACAGTGTATGTATATTTTATTTATTTAGCGCTAACAGGTGTACTCAGCACTTTACAGGTTACATTACAGTAGAGGGAGGTACAGTAAGTGCAGTAGGTATACAGTGTATGTATATTTTATTTATTTAGCGCTAACAGGTGTACTCAGCACTTTACAGGTTACATTACAGTAGAGGGAGGTACAGTAAGTGCAGTAGATATACAGTGTATGTATATTTTATTTATATAGCGCTAACAGGTGTACTCAGCACTTTACAGGTTACATTACAGTAGAGGGAGGTACAGTAAGTATACAGTGTATGTATATTTTATTTATACAGCGCTAACAGGTGTACTCAGCACTTTACAGGTTACATTACAGTAGAGGGAGGTACAGTAAGTATACAGTGTATGTATATTTTATTTATATAGCACTAACAGGTGTACTCAGCACTTTACAGGTACATTACAGTAGAGGGAGGTACAGTAAGTGCAGTAGGTATACAGTGTATGTACATTATATTTATATAGCGCTAACAGGTGTACTCAGCACTTTACAGGTTATATTACAGTAGAGGGAGGTACAGTAAGTGCAGTAGGAATACAGTGTATGTATATTATATTTATATAGCGCTAACAGGTGTACTCAGCACTTTACAGGTTACATTACAGTAGAGGGAGGTACAGTAAGTGCAGTAGGTATACAGTGTATGTATATTTTATTTATATAGCACTAACAGGTGTACTCAGCACTTTAAAGGTTACATTACAGTAGAGGGAGGTACAGTAAGTGCAGTAGGTATACAGTGTATGTATATTTTATTTATATAGCGCTAACAGGTGTACTCAGCACTTTACAGGTTACATTACAGTAGAGGGAGGTACAGTAAGTGCAGTAGGTATACAGTGTACCGTATATACTCGAGTATAAGCCGACCCGAATATAAGCCGAGGCCCCTAATTTTTCCCCAAAAAACTGGGAAAACTTATTGACTCGAGCATAAGACTAGGGTGGGAAATGCAGCAGCTACTGGTAAATTTCTAAATAAAATTAGATCCTAAAAAAAATATATTAATTGAATATTTATTTACAGTGTGTGTATAATGAATGCAGTGTGTGCGTATGAGTGCAGCGTGTGTGTGTATGAGTGCAGCGTGTGTGTATGAGTGCAGTGTGTGTATGAGTGCAGCGTGTGTGTGTATGAGTGCAGCGTGTGTATGAGTGCAGCGTGTGTATGAGTGCAGTGTGTGTGTGTATGAATGCAGTGTGTGTGTGTATGAATGCAGTGTGTGTGTATGAGTGCAGTGTGTGTATGAATGCAGTGTGTGTATGAATGCAGTGTATGAATGCAGTGTGTGCAGGGCCGGTGCAAGGATATTTGCCCCCCCCATATGTCCTGACCTCCCCTCCTCCTCCCTCAGTGGTCCTTACCTCCCCACCCCCGTGTTCCTTCACCCCCCTCCCCCAGTGGTCCTGACTCACCCCTCCCCTAGTGGTCCTTACTTCCCCCTCCCCTCCCCTCCCCTAGTGGTCCTTACTTCCCCCTCCCCTCCCCTAGTGGTCCTTATCCCCCCCTCCCTCCCCTAGTGGTCCTTATCCCCCCCCTCCCTCCCATAGTGGTCCTTATCCCCCTCCCTCCCATAGTGGTCCTTATCCCCCCCCTCCCTTCCTCCCATAGTGGTCCTTATCCCCCCTCCCTCCCATAGTGTTCCTTTTCTCCCCCCCTCCCTCCAATAGTGGTCCTTATCCCCCCCCTCCCTCCCATAGCGGTCCTTATACCCCCCCTCCCTCCCATAGTGGTCCTTATCCCACCCCCTCCCTCCCATAGTGGTCCTTATACCCCCCCCCCCCTCCCAACGGTGGTCCTTATACCGCCTTTTTTTTTTTATTTTATTTTTTATTATTATTTTTTATTTTATTTATTTTTCGTCCCCCCTCCCTGCTTGATACATGGCAGGGAGGGGGGCTCTCCTTCCCTGGTGGTCCAGTGGCAGTTCAGTGGGGGGGAGAGGGGGGCTGGCAGAGCTGTACTTACCTGTTCTGCAGCTCCTGTCAGCTCTCTCCTCCTCTGCGCCGTCCGTGCAGCTCCCTCTGTCAGCTCACACTGTAAGTCTCGCGAGAGCCGCGGCTCTCGCGAGACTTACACTGGGAGCTGACCGAGGTGCTGAACAGACGGCGCGGAGGAGGAGAGAGCTGACAGGAGCTGCAGAACAGGTAAGTACAGCTCTGCCAGCCCCCCTCTCCCCCCAGTCTGTATTATGGCAATGTAAATTGCCATAATACAGACTATTGACTCGAGTATAAGCCGAGTTGGGGTTTTTCAGCACAAAAAATGGGCTGAAAAACTCGGCTTATACTCGAGTATATACGGTATGTATATTATATTTATATAGTGCTAACAGGTGTACTCAGCACTTTACAGGTTACATTACAGTAGGGGGAGGTACAGTAAGTGCAGTAGGTATACAGTGTATGTATATTATATTTATATAGCGCTAACAGGTGTACTCAGCACTTTACAGGTTACATTACAGTAGAGGGAGGTACAGTAAGTGCAGTAGGTATACAGTGTATGTATATTATATTTATATAGCGCTAACAGGTGTACTCAGCACTTTACATGTTACATTACAGTAGAGGGAGGTACAGTAAGTGCAGTAGGTATACAGTGTATGTATATTATATTTATATGGCGCTAACAGGTGTACTCGGCACTTTACAGGTTACATTACAGTAGAGAGAGGTACAGTAAGTGCAGTAGGTATACAGTGTATGTATATTTTATTTATAGCGCTAACAGGTGTACTCGGCACTTTACAGGTTACATTACAGTAGAGGGAGGTACAGTAAGTGCAGTAGGTATTCAGTGTATGTATATTTTATTTATATAGCGCTAACAGGTGTACTCAGCACTTTACAGGTTACATTACAGTAGAGGGAGGTACAGTAAGTGCAGTAGGTATACAGTGTATGTATATTATATTTATATAGTGCTAACAGGTGTACTCAGCACTTTACAGGTTACATTACAGTAGAGGGAGGTACAGTAAGTGCAGTAGGTATACAGTGTATGTATATTATATTTATATAGTGCTAACAGGTGTACTCAGCATTTTACAGGTTACATTACAGTAGAGGGAGGTACAGTAACTGCAGTAGGTATACAGTGTATGTATATTATATTTATATAGCGCTAAAAGGTGTACTCATCACGTTACAGGTTACATTACAGTAGAGGGAGGTACAGTAAGTGCGGGGTGTATACAGTGTATATTTGGCTTGTAATTCCATATTGTGGTCCACTAGTGAGGAATTGCGTGGCTGTTGTGGAGCAGTAACAGATGAACACACTTACCTGGATAAAGCGGAATTCTCTCCAGTTCAGAGAGTTCCCTATGGACGGTAAGGAGGTAATAGCGAGTAGTGAGAGGGCGCCAAGTGCCATAATCCCAAGAGAAACATAAATCTCCATCCGCCAAACCTCCTCTTCCTGCCAAGAACTGGTTACATTCAGCTTCACCTGCACCGAACCAAGAAAGCAATGCACAAAGTCACTACAGAGTATCCGCTGGGATCATTCAGGAAAGGGTGAGCTAGGAATGATCTACCTATCGGGACACCTACCTGGGGTGAGCTAGGAATGATCTACCTATCGGGACACCTACCTGGGGTGAGCTAGGAATGATCTACATATCGGGACACCTACCTGGGGTGAGCTAGGAATGATCTACCTATCGGGACACCTACCTCGAGTGAGCTGGGAATGATCTACCTATTGGGACACCTACCTGGGGTGAGCTAGGAATGATCTACCTATCGTGACACCCACCTTGAGTGAGCTAGGAATGATCTACCTATCGGGACACCCACCTCGAGTGAGCTAGGAATTATCTACCTATCGGGACACCCACCTTGAGTGAGCTAGGAATGATCTACCTATCGGGACACCCACCTCAAGTGAGCTAGGAATGATCTACCTATCGGGACACCTACCTCGAGTGAGCTAGGAATGATCTACCTATCGTGACACCCACCTCAAGTGAGCTAGGAATGATCTACCTATCGGGACACCTACCTCAAGTGAGCTAGGAATGATCTACCTATTGGGACACCTACCTCGAGTGAGCTAGGAATGATCTACCTATCCAAACACCCACCTTGAGTGGGCTAGGAATGATCTACCTATCGTGACACCCACCTGGGGTGAGCTAGGAATGATCTACCTATCGGGACACCTACCTCGAGTGAGCTAGGAATGATCTACCTATTGGCACACCTACCTCGAGTGAGCTAGGAATGATCTACCTATCGTGACACCCACCTGGGGTGAGCTAGGAATGATCTACCTATCGAAACACCCACCTCGAGTGGGCTAGGAATGATCTACCTATCGTGACACCCACCTGGTGTGAACTAGGAATGATCGGGACACCACCTGGGGTGAGCTAGGAATGATCTACCTATCGGGACACCTACCTCGAGTGAGCTAGGAATGATCGGGACACCACCTGGGGTGAGCTAGAAATGATCTACCTATCAAGACACCCACCTGGGGTGGGCTAAGAATAATCCACCTACAGGGATGACCTACATATTGAGGCTCACACCACATCATATGTTTGTTCACCTGATTTACCTGTCTGGACTTGGAAGTGTCTAACAGAATCCTCCAGTTATAACCCTCTGGCTACGTGTGCACCGATTGTGTGTCCTTACACATTACCAGGAACTCTGGGATGCCACACGAGGCTAAGACTTTACAGCACAAAGTCATTTTTTTAAAATGTAAAAACTTTAAATGTCCCACGTATGAGGTTCAAAATCCAATTCTGCCAGGGCTTCTGTTCACAGTTACAGCACTCCGGGTCACCATGAATGACTGTCTACGAGGTCACTCCGGGTCACCATGAATGACTGTCTACGAGGTCACTCCGGGTCACCATGAATGACTGTCTACGAGGTCACTCCGGGTCACCATGAATGACTGTCTACGAGGTCACTCCGGGTCACCATGAATGACTGTCTACGAGGTCACTCCGGGTCACCATGAATGACTGTCTACGAGGTCACTCCGGGTCACCATGAATGACTGTCTACGAGGTCACTCCGGGTCACCATGAATGACTGTCTACGAGGTCACTCCGGGTCACCATGAATGACTGTCTACGAGGTCACTCCGGGTCACCATGAATGACTGTCTACGAGGTCACTCCGGGTCACCATGAATGACTGTCTACGAGGTCACTCCGGGTCACCATGAATGACTGTCTACGAGGTCACTCCGGGTCACCATGAATGACTGTCTACGAGGTCACTCCGGGTCACCATGAATGACTGTCTACGAGGTCACTCCGGGTCACCATGAATGACTGTCTACGAGGTCACTCCGGGTCACCATGAATGACTGTCTACGAGGTCACTCCGGGTCACCATGAATGACTGTCTACGAGGTTTGTATTCTGTTATATTGTATTGCTACATAGAACGGGTGGGCAAGTGGCGCATACCTTCTACTTCTTTCAGATCTCATAGAATCCCGAATCCTCGAGGGATCATTTTCAGGAGAAACAGATATAGCAATTGGGTGGTGAGTGACTACAACCAACAGCGGTTAATTAATGGAGGGCTGGTAGGTGTGCCGATAGGTAGATCATTCCTAGCTCACTCGAGGTAGGTGTCCCAATAGGTAGATCATTCCTAGCTCACCCCAGGTGGGTGTCACGATAGGTAGATCATTCCTAGCTCACTCGAGGTAGGTGTCCCAATAGGTAGATCATTCCTAGCTCACTTGAGGTAGGTGTCCCGATAGGTAGATCATTCCTAGCTCACTTGAGGTGGGTGTCACGATAGGTAGATCATTATAATGCACCCTTACTGCTCTATCAGGTGAGATCATTCCAATATAGTGTACACTGCGGCTGGTATAATGCACCCTTACTGCTCTATCAGGTGAGATCATTCCAATATAGTGTACACTGCGGCTGGTATAATGCACCCTTACTGCTCTATCAGGTGAGATCGTTCCAATATAGTGTACACTGCGGCTGGTATAATGCACCCTTACTGCTCTATCAGGTGAGATCGTTCCAATATAGTGTACACTGCGGCTGGTATAATGCACCCTTACTGCTCTATCAAGTGAGATTGTTCCAATATAGTGTACACTGCGGCTGGTATAATGCACCCTTACTGCTCTATCAGGTGAGATCATTCCAATATAGTGTACACTGCGGCTGGTATAATGCACCCTTACTGCTCTATCAGGTGAGATCATTCCAATATAGTGTACACTGCGGCTGGTATAATGCACCCTTACTGCTCTATCAGGTGAGATCATTCCAATATAGTGTACACTGCGGCTGGTATAATGCACCCTTACTGCTCTATCAGGTGAGATCGTTCCAATATAGTGTACACTGCGGCTGGTATAATGCACCCTTACTGCTCTATCAGGTGAGATCATTCCAATATAGTGTACACTGCAGCTGGTATAATGCACCCTTACTGCTCTATCAGGTGAGATCATTCCAATATAGTGTACACTGCGGCTGGTCTAATGCACCCTTACTGCTCTATCAGGTGAGATCGTTCCAATATAGTGTACACTGCGGCTGGTATAATGCACCCTTACTGCTCTATCAGGTGAGATCGTTCCAATATAGTGTACACTGCGGCTGGTATAATGCACCCTTACTGCTCTATCAGGTGAGATCATTCCAATATAGTGTACACTGCGGCTGGTATAATGCACCCTTACTGCTCTATCAGGTGAGATCATTCCAATATAGTGTACACTGCGGCTGGTATAATGCACCCTTACTGCTCTATCAGGTGAGATCATTCCAATATAGTGTACACTGCGGCTGGTCTAATGCACCCTTACTGCTCTATCAGGTGAGATCGTTCCAATATAGTGTACACTGCGGCTGGTATAATGCACCCTTACTGCTCTATCAGGTGAGATCATTCCAATATAGTGTACACTGCGGCTGGTATAATGCACCCTTACTGCTCTATCAGGTGAGATCGTTCCAATATAGTGTACACTGCGGCTGGTATAATGCACCCTTACTGCTCTATCAGGTGAGATCATTCCAATATAGTGTACACTGCGGCTGGTATAATGCACCCTTACTGCTCTATCAGGTGAGATCATTCCAATATAGTGTACACTGCGGCTGGTATAATGCACCCTTACTGCTCTATGAGGTGAGATCGTTCCAATATAGTGTACACTGCGGCTGGTATAATGCACCCTTACTGCTCTATGAGGTGAGATCGTTCCAATATAGTGTACACTGCGGCTGGTATAATGCACCCTTACTGCTCTATCAGGTGAGATCATTCCAATATAGTGTACACTGCGGCTGGTATAATGCACCCTTACTGCTCTATCAGGTGAGATCATTCCAATATAGTGTACACTGCGGCTGGTATAATGCACCCTTACTGCTCTATCAGGTGAGATCATTCCAATATAGTGTACACTGCGGCTGGTATAATGCACCCTTACTGCTCTATGAGGTGAGATCATTCCAATATAGTGTACACTGCGGCTGGTATAATGCACCCTTACTGCTCTATCAGGTGAGATCATTCCAATATAGTGTACACTGCGGCTGGTATAATGCACCCTTACTGCTCTATCAGGTGAGATCATTCCAATATAGTGTACACTGCGGCTGGTATAATGCACCCTTACTGCTCTATCAGGTGAGATCGTTCCAATATAGTGTACACTGCGGCTGGTATAATGCACCCTTACTGCTCTATCAGGTGAGATCATTCCAATATAGTGTACACTGCGGCTGGTATAATGCACCCTTACTGCTCTATCAAGTGAGATCATTCCAATATAGTGTACACTGCGGCTGGTATAATGCACCCTTACTGCTCTATGAGGTGAGATCATTCCAATATAGTGTACACTGCGGCTGGTATAATGCACCCTTACTGCTCTATCAGGTGAGATCGTTCCAATATAGTGTACACTGCGGCTGGTATAATGCACCCTTACTGCTCTATCAGGTGAGATCATTCCAATATAGTGTACACTGCGGCTGGTATAATGCACCCTTACTGCTCTATGAGGTGAGATCGTTCCAATATAGTGTACACTGCGGCTGGTATAATGCACCCTTACTGCTCTATCAGGTGAGATCGTTCCAATATAGTGTACACTGCGGCTGGTATAATGCACCCTTACTGCTCTATCAGGTGAGATCGTTCCAATATAGTGTACACTGCGGCTGGTATAATGCACCCTTACTGCTCTATCAGGTGAGATCATTCCAATATAGTGTACACTGCGGCTGGTATAATGCACCCTTACTGCTCTATCAGGTGAGATCATTCCAATATAGTGTACACTGCGGCTGGTATAATGCACCCTTACTGCTCTATCAGGTGAGATCGTTCCAATATAGTGTACACTGCGGCTGGTATAATGCACCCTTACTGCTCTATCAGGTGAGATCATTCCAATATAGTGTACACTGCGGCTGGTATAATGCACCCTTACTGCTCTATCAGGTGAGATCATTCCAATATAGTGTACACTGCGGCTGGTATAATGCACCCTTACTGCTCTATCAGGTGAGATCGTTCCAATATAGTGTACACTGCGGCTGGTATAATGCACCCTTACTGCTCTATCAGGTGAGATCATTCCAATATAGTGTACACTGCATCTGGTATAATGCACCCTTACTGCTCTATCAGGTGAGATCGTTCCAATATAGTGTACACTGTGGCTGGTATAATGCACCCTTACTGCTCTATCAGGTGAGATCATTCCAATATAGTGTACACTGCGGCTGGTATAATGCACCCTTACTGCTCTATCAGGTGAGATCGTTCCAATATAGTGTACACTGCGGCTGGTATAATGCACCCTTACTGCTCTATCAGGTGAGATCGTTCCAATATAGTGTACACTGCGGCTGGTATAATGCACCCTTACTGCTCTATCAGGTGAGATCGTTCCAATATAGTGTACACTGCATGTAACATTGAAGCCGCAGGACTACAAAATACAAATAAATAGTAAGTAGAGATATGGAAATCCTTGGACTTTGCCCCCGATCTCTATATCTTTACTGCACTTTATATTTATTTTTCTGGGTCCCTCTTGCCAGCTGTGATCCATATTAAAGCAGGATGGTGGCCTAGAGCCAGGTCTGGGGGAGCCGCTAATTGTACCCCTATAGCAGCTGCACTAAGGGTTGTATCTCCTCTCTCAGTAATCCGAGGAGTGAGGAGGCTCAGTGTCCCGCAGTGATTCGAAGCGATCCAGGTAAGGCTCAATATGATGTGAGTGGCAGGCAGTATGTCCCTATATTGTAGATTGTCTGATAGAGATTTTCTTGTTATATAATCGCTGTAATCTCTCGTTGGCGTGTAGTGTTTGGAAGGACTCACGCTGGTCTTGTAGCAGCTCTTACACTCGGTTACCGGAGGGCCTCACTTATCACATATTATTTCTATCTATCATTTACAGGAGAGCTGAGGGGCGTCTAGAGGCCCATGATCCCACCTACCTACATAGACGCAGGTTAGCAATGTCAGACAATAACAGCTCCATCGATGGCTTCCCACCCTCAATATAACAATTCACCAACAGAAAGGACGAGAAAAGTACTAATCATCCCCAAAAAAACCAGATGGAACATTCTAAATGTATCAATGCTCCCCCTGTATGATGGTGCCTGCTAAGGGATTACTTCATGTTGGTTCTCACCTGCTTCACGGCATCGTTGAGGATCTGGAACCTCGCTGACCTCCGCATTGGAAGACACAGGCTGTACACAGCGTGTAAACAAGCACAGTAGAAGGATGCCAGTCCGATCTGCTTTCTGAGCCGAAGCCACTCATCCAACCAGTCAGGGAAACGACGGTACTTGGTGCCATAGTGCAGCTGGTAAAATGCTGCCAAGATTCCTGGCAGGTAAACCAATGACAGGAGGACATAGGAGACACACGGGATGGAGGTGTTCACTACCTTGACCGGCATCTTGTAGAATTCATTCTTGTTTTCCACAAGGTACGGGTGCAGGACTCCACGCACAAAATTGTAACAATAGAAGAAGGTGAAAAGGCATATAGTGAGGATGACCGGAATCTTCCACAATGGCAGAAGACGGAGAGGAATATTCTCAATCTCACCAGCAGAGCACAAAGCTCCCATGTCCACCGGAATAAATCCCATCCGGCGAGCAATGGACACCACATGGTTTTTAGCGTCTGGACTGTTGGAGCAGATCAAAACCTGAAAACGAAAACTTAGATCAGTACCTTCATGACGGCAGGATTTACTGCAGCTTCTGGTAGTAAGTGTAGCAAACATTTATTAACACATTTTATATTTAGCCTATATTTTCTATGTACATTTTATAAAACTGGTTTGATTCAAAGAAATTGAAACAGACAAATCAAAATCACCCAGACTGACCGCACCATCCATCCATCGCACCAACAGACACATCAAATCACCCAGACTGACCGCACCATCCAACCATCACACCAACAGAGACATCAAATCACCCAGATTGACCGCACCATCCGACCATGGCACCAACAGACACATCAAATCACCCACACTGACCGCACCATCCAACCATCGCACTAAGAGACACATCAAATTACCCAGACTGACTGCACTATCCAACCATCGCACCGACAGACACATCAAATCATCCAGACTGACCGCACCATCCGACCATCACACCAACAGAGAAATAAAATCTCCGAGACTGACCGCACCAGCCGACCATCACACCAACAGAGAAATAAAATCACCGAGACTGACCGCACCATCCGACATCAGAAAGACACATCAAATCACCCAGACTGGCCGCACCATCCAACCATCACAGAGATAGACACATCAAATCACCCAGACTGACCGCACCATCCAACCATCGCAGAGATAGACACATCAAATCACCCACACTGACCATCGCACCGGCAGACACATCAAATCACCCAGACTAACCGCACCATCTGTTCAATGCATTGACAAACACCCCATAGAGAGGAGAAGACACTGCACTTGTCGTTATTTATGACTTTGCACCCAATATTTTATCGCTTTATCATATGTGAATGCTTTACCTGCTTATTACCATCCTTGGGTCCAGACTGCAAGGCCCAGGCTGACACTACATTGAATCCCTTTACCACATGACATTTTGGGAAAAGAGATGCCAGATACTCTGCATTGGATTGTCGGTGAAGGTTCGTCTCCAGATTATTACTGACGTCCACAAGAACCTTGCCGGACAGCTCCTCTGAGAACTTGCTTAGAGTGGAATAATGGTCTCTGAACATGGCAACAAACAGCAGCTCGACCCTCTTCACTGCCTCCTCCTGCAATACCACCTCCACCTCCTCTGGAAACAGCCCTGAGCTGCGTCTCGGATTCCGGCTTCCAATCACCACTTTGAACCCTGAGTGCAGTAATCGAATTGCCAGAGATCGAGAAAAGTCACCGGTACCCAGAATGCCAACAGTGTCTCCACAGGACAAGTCATATGATGAAGCAGGTTTAGCATTACCTAACCCCAGCAGGGGCTTCTCCATGTCAGACTCCACCATATCTGAAAATATGAAAGAAGAATGAAATATAAACACTATTGAAAAGTAACATTATAAAACAACAGATATTGCAATCAATAAGGTGTTTAGGACAAAATGTTAGGATGGATCATAAAATTATATCCTAAGTACTTTATATCAATTCTGGAAACATGCTGCACACATGCCAATACCTAATCAATACGCACAAATTGATCCTTCCCATGCACCGCCAAACAAGTTGCCCAGACCCACCACACTGTCCATCCAATGCACCGCCCAAAACCCACCACACTCTCCATCTAATGTACCACACAAACCCACCACACTCTCCATCCAACACACCACACAAACCCACCACTCTCTCCATCGGATGTACCACACAAACCTACCACACAATCCATCCAACGCACCACACAAACCCACCACACTCTCCATCCAACGCACCACACAAACCCACCACACTGTCCATTTAATGTACCACACAAAAACACCACACTGTCCATCTAATGTACCACACAAACCCACCACACAATCCATCCAATGCACCACACAAACCCACCACACTGTCCATCTAATGTACTACACAAACCCACCACACTGTCCTTCTAATGTACCACACAAACCCACTACACTCTCCATCTAATGTACCACACAAACCTACCACACTCTCCATCTAATGTACCACACAAACCCACCACACAATCCATCCAATGCACCACACAAACCCACCACACGGTCCATCTAATGTACTACACAAAAACACCACATTGTCCATCTAATGTACCACACAAACCCACCACACTGTCCATCTAATGTACCACACAAACCCACTACACTCTCCATCTAATGTACCACACAAACCCACTACACTCTCCATCTAATGTACCACACAAACCCACTACACTCTCCATCTAATGTACCACACAAACCCACCACACTCTCCATCCAACACACCACACAAACCCACCACTCTCTCCATCGGATGTACCACACAAACCCACCACACAATCCATCCAACGCACTACACAAACCCACCACACTCTCCATCCAACGCACCACACAAAAACACCACACTGTCCATCTAATGTACCACACAAACCCACCACACTGTCCTTCTAATGTACCACACAAACCCACTACACTCTCCATCTAATGTACCACACAAACCCACCACACAATCCATCCAATGCACCACACAAACCCACCACACAATCCATCCAATGCACCACACAAACCCACCACACTGTCCATCCAATGTACTACACAAACCCACTACACTGTCCATCTAATGTACCACACAACCCCACTACACTCTCCATCTAATGTACCACACAAACCCACTACACTCTCCATCTAATGTACCACACAAACCCACTACACTCTCCATCTAATGTACCACACAAACCCACCACACTGTCCGTCCAAACCCCCACAACGTCCATGCTATCATTGTGTAATGTTGTGCCAGGAGGGATGCTATCAGTGTAGGTGGCTATGATGCCACATAGATTATTTTCATGGAAGCGAGGGAATCTTACCAGGGAGTCCATGCCTGCAGGGGGTTTCACTGGCTCCAGGGTTCAGAGGATCGAGCTGGGACATTCTGCTATCAGGATGACAGAATGCCTTCTGTCTCCCTCTGCGCTTTATCTCTGAACTGACAGGCTGGGTGTGCTGAGCTGGCAATATATGGGGGTGGGGGTGTCTGTGGCTATAATGAGTGGGGTACGAAGGGTGTAAACCTATAATATGTGGCTCCAGGGATCTAAACCTGCAATGTGTGGGGTACGAGGGGTCTAAACCTGCAATATGTGGCTCCAGGGATCTAAATCTGCAATGTGTGGGGTATAAGGGGTCTAAACCTGCAATATGTGGCTCCAGGGATCTAAATCTGCAATGTGTGGGGTATAAGGGGTCTAAACCTGCAATGTGTGGGGTACGAGGGGTCTAAACCTGCAATGTGAGGGGTACGAGGGGTCTAAACCTGCAATGTGAGGGGTACCAGGGGTCTAAACCTGCAATGTGAGGGGTACGAGGGGTCTAAACCTGCAATGTGAGGAGTACGAGGGGTCTAAACCTGCAATGTGAGGGGTACGAGGGGTCTAAACCTGCAATGTGAGGGGTACCAGGGGTCTAAACCTGCAGTGTGAGGGGTACGAGGGGTCTAAACCTGCAATGTGAGGGGTACGAGGGGTCTAAACCTGCAATGTGAGGGGTATGAGGGGTCTAATCCTGCAATGCGTGGGGTACAAGGGGTCTAAACCTGCAATGTGAGGAGTACGAGGGGTCTAAACCTGCAATGTGAGGGGTACGAGGGGTCTAAACCTGCAATGTGAGGGGTACGAGGGGTCTAAACCTGCAATGTGAGGGGTACGAGGGGTCTAAACCTGCAATGAGTGTTGTACAAGGGGTCTAAACCTGCCATGTGAGGGGTACAAGGGGTCTAAACCTGCAATGTGAGGAGTACAAGGGGTCTAAACCTGCAATGTGAGGGGTACCAGGGGTCTAAACCTGCAATGTGAGGGGTACCAGGGGTCTAAACCTGCAATGTGAGGGGTACGAGGGGTCTAAACCTGCAATGTGTGGGGCTCCAGAGGTCTAAACCTGCAATGTGAGGGGTACGAGGGGTCTAAACCTGCAATGTGAGGGGTACGAGGGGTCTAAACCTGCAATGTGAGGGGTACGAGGGGTCTAAACCTGCAATGTGAGGGGTACCAGGGGTCTAAACCTGCAATGTGTGGGGTACAAGGGGTCTAAACCTGCCATGTGAGGGGTACAAGGGGTCTAAACCTGCAATGTGTGGGGTACCAGGGGTCTAAACCTGCAATGTGAGGGGTACGAGGGGTCTAAACCTGCAATGTGAGGAGTACGAGGGGTCTAAACCTGCAATGTGAGGGGTACGAGGGGTCTAAACCTGCAATGTGAGGGGTACCAGGGGTCTAAACCTGCAATGTGAGGGGTACGAGGGGTCTAAACCTGCAATGTGAGGGGTACGAGGGGTCTAAACCTGCAATGTGAGGGGTATGAGGGGTCTAATCCTGCAATGCGTGGGGTACAAGGGGTCTAAACCTGCAATGTGAGGAGTACGAGGGGTCTAAACCTGCAATGTGAGGGGTACGAGGGGTCTAAACCTGCAATGTGAGGGGTACGAGGGGTCTAAACCTGCAATGTGAGGGGTATGAGGGGTCTAAACCTGCAATGAGTGTGGTACAAGGGGTCTAAACCTGCCATGTGAGGGGTACAAGGGGTCTAAACCTGCAATGTGAGGAGTACGAGGGGTCTAAACCTGCAATGTGAGGGGTACCAGGGGTCTAAACCTGCAATGTGAGGGGTATGAGGGGTCTAAACCTGCAATGAGTGTGGTACAAGGGGTCTAAACCTGCCATGTGAGGGGTACAAGGGGTCTAAACCTGCAATGTGAGGAGTACGAGGGGTCTAAACCTGCAATGTGAGGGGTACCAGGGGTCTAAACCTGCAATGTGAGGGGTACGAGGGGTCTAAACCTGCAATGTGAGGGGTACGAGGGGTCTAAACCTGCAATGTGAGGGGTACGAGGGGTCTAAACCTGCAATGTGAGGGGTACGAGGGGTCTAAACCTGCAATGTGAGGGGTACGAGGGGTCTAAACCTGCAATGTGAGGGGTACGAGGGGTCTAAACCTGCAATGTGAGGGGTACGAGGGGTCTAAACCTGCAATGTGAGGGGTACCAGGGGTCTAAACCTGCAATGTGAGGGGTACAAGGGGTCTAAACCTGCAATGTGTGGGGTACGAGTGGTCTAAACCTGCAATGTGAGGAGTACGAGGGGTCTAAACCTGCAATGTGAGGGGTACAAGGGGTCTAAACCTGCAATGTGAGGGGTACAAGGGGTCTAAACCTGCAATGTGAGGGGTACGAGGGGTCTAAACCTGCAATGTGAGGGGTACGAGGGGTCTAAACCTGCAATGTGAGGAGTACGAGGGGTCTAAACCTGCAATGTGTGGTTCCAGAGGTATAAACCTGCAATGTGAGGGGTACGAGGGGTCTAAACCTGCAATGTGAGGGGTACAAGGGGTCTAAACCTGCAATGTGAGGGGTACAAGGGGTCTAAACCTGCAATGTGAGGGGCTCCAGAGGTCTAAACCTGCAATGTGTGTGGCTCCAGGGGTCTAAACCTGCAATGTGTGGGGTACGAGGGGTCTAAACCTGCAATGTGTGGAGTACGGGAGGACATGTTAATATATGGAGTACGAAGGGATGTCTGTGGCTGCAATGTGTGCAGGGGGAGATCTAGAGAGACTTACAATTTTTCAACATGGACACAGTACTTTTTTAATATTAGATTGTAAGCTTTTTAATGAAGATACATAGAAATAATGGAATCCCAATTGGCACGACAAAATAACATTGATTCAGATATATGGGAGTGAGGAGAGATCTTTATACAGGATACACTCACACTATACAGAGAGCCCTTTATACAGGATACACTCACACTATACAGAGAGCTCTTTATACAGGATACACTCACACTATACAGAGAGCTCTTTATACAGGATACACTCACACTATACAGAGAGCTCTTTATACAGGATACACTCACACTATACAGAGAGCTCTTTATACAGGACACACTCACACTATACAGAGAGCCCTTTATACAGGATACACTCACACTATACAGAGAGCTCTTTATACAGGATACACTCACACTATACAGAGAGCTCTTTATACAGGATACACTCACACTATACAGAGAGCTCTTTATACAGGACACACTCACACTATACAGAGAGCCCTTTATACAGGATACACTCACACTATACAGAGAGCCCTTTATACAGGACACACTCACACTATACAGAGAGCTCTTTATACAGGATACACTCACACTATACAGAGAGCCCTTTATACAGGATACACTCACACTATACAGAGAGCCCTTTATACAGGATACACTTACACTATACAGAGAGCTCTTTATACAGGATACACTCACACTATACAGAGAGCTCTTTATACAGGATACACTCACACTATACAGAGAGCCCTTTATACAGGATACACTCACACTATACAGAGAGCTCTTTATACAGGATACACTCACACTATACAGAGAGCTCTTTATACAGGATACACTCACACTATACAGAGAGCTCTTTATACAGGACACACTCACACTATACAGAGAGCCCTTTATACAGGATACACTCACACTATACAGAGAGCTCTTTATACAGGATACACTCACACTATACAGAGAGCTCTTTATACAGGACACACTCACACTATACAGAGAGCCCTTTATACAGGATACACTCACACTATACAGAGAGCCCTTTATACAGGACACACTCACACTATACAGAGAGCTCTTTATACAGGATACACTCACACTATACAGAGAGCCCTTTATACAGGATACACTCACACTATACAGAGAGCCCTTTATACAGGATACACTCACACTATACAGAGAGCCCTTTATACAGGACACACTCACACTATACAGAGAGCTCTTTATACAGGATACACTCACACTATACAGAGAGCCCTTTATACAGGATACACTCACACTATACAGAGAGCTCTTTATACAGGATACACTCACACTATACAGAGAGCTCTTTATACAGGATACACTCACACTATACAGAGAGCCCTTTATACAGGATACACTCACACTATACAGAGAGCTCTTTATACAGGATACACTCACACTATACAGAGAGCTCTTTATACAGGATACACTCACACTATACAGAGAGCTCTTTATACAGGACACACTCACACTATACAGAGAGCCCTTTATACAGGATACACTCACACTATACAGAGAGCTCTTTATACAGGATACACTCACACTATACAGAGAGCTCTTTATACAGGATACACTCACACTATACAGAGAGCTCTTTATACAGGACACACTCACACTATACAGAGAGCCCTTTATACAGGATACACTCACACTATACAGAGAGCTCTTTATACAGGATACACTCACACTATACAGAGAGCTCTTTATACAGGACACACTCACACTATACAGAGAGCCCTTTATACAGGATACACTCACACTATACAGAGAGCTCTTTATACAGGATACACTCACACTATACAGAGAGCTCTTTATACAGGATACACTCACACTATACAGAGAGCCCTTTATACAGGATACACTCACACTATACAGAGAGCTCTTTATACAGGATACACTCACACACTATACAGAGAGCCCTTTATACAGGATACACTCACACTATACAGAGAGCCCTTTATACAGGATACACTCACACTATACAGAGAGCCCTTTATACAGGACACACTCACACTATACAGAGAGCTCTTTATACAGGATACACTCACACTATACAGAGAGCTCTTTATACAGGATACACTCACACTATACAGAGAGCTCTTTATACAGGATACACTCACACTATACAGAGAGCTCTTTATACAGGACACACTCACACTATACAGAGAGCCCTTTATACAGGATACACTCACACTATACAGAGAGCTCTTTATACAGGATACACTCACACTATACAGAGAGCTCTTTATACAGGATACACTCACACTATACAGAGAGCTCTTTATACAGGACACACTCACACTATACAGAGAGCCCTTTATACAGGATACACTCACACTATACAGAGAGCTCTTTATACAGGATACACTCACACTATACAGAGAGCTCTTTATACAGGACACACTCACACTATACAGAGAGCCCTTTATACAGGATACACTCACACTATACAGAGAGCTCTTTATACAGGATACACTCACACTATACAGAGAGCTCTTTATACAGGATACACTCACACTATACAGAGAGCCCTTTATACAGGATACACTCACACTATACAGAGAGCTCTTTATACAGGATACACTCACACTATACAGAGAGCTCTTTATACAGGATACACTCACACTATACAGAGAGCTCTTTATACAGGATACACTCACACTATACAGAGAGCTCTTTATACAGGATACACTCACACTATACAGAGAGCCCTTTATACAGGATACACTCACACTATACAGAGAGTTCTTTATACAGGATACACTCACACTATACAGAGAGCTCTTTATACAGGATGCACTCACACTATACAGAGAGCCCTTTATACAGGATGCACTCACACTATACAGAGAGCCCTTTATACAGGATACACTCACACTATACAGAGAGCTCTTTATACAGGATACACTCACACTATACAGAGAGCTCTTTATACAGGATACACTCACACTATACAGAGAGCCCTTTATACAGGATACACTCACACTATACAGAGAGCCCTTTATACAGGACACACTCACACTATACAGAGAGCTCTTTATACAGGATACACTCACACTATACAGAGAGCCCTTTATACAGGATACACTCACACTATACAGAGAGCTCTTTATACAGGATACACTCACACTATACAGAGAGCTCTTTATACAGGATACACTCACACTATACAGAGAGCTCTTTATACAGGATACACTCACACTATACAGAGAGCCCTTTATACAGGATACACTCACACTATACAGAGAGCTCTTTATACAGGATACACTCACACTATACAGAGAGCCCTTTATACAGGATACACTCACACTATACAGAGAGCCCTTTATACAGGATACACTCACACTATACAGAGAGCCCTTTATACAGGATACACTCACACTATACAGAGAGCTCTTTTTACAGGATACACTCACACTATACAGAGAGCTCTTTTTACAGGATACACTAACACTATACAGAGAGCCCTTTATACAGGATACACTCACACTATACAGAGAGCCCTTTATACAGGATACACTCACACTATACAGAGAGCTCTTTTTACAGGATACACTCACACTATACAGAGAGCTCTTTTTACAGGATACACTAACACTATACAGAGAGCCCTTTATACAGGATACACTCACACTATACAGAGAGCTCTTTATACAGAATACACTCACACTATACAGAGAGCTCTTTATACAGGATACACTCACACTATACAGAGAGCCCTTTATACAGGATACACTCACACTATACAGAGAGCCCTTTATACAGGATACACTCACACTATACAGAGAGCTCTTTTTACAGGATACACTCACACTATACAGAGAGCCCTTTATACAGGATACACTCACACTATACAGAGAGCCCTTTATACAGGATACACTCACACTATACAGAGAGCCCTTTATACAGGATACACTCACACTATACAGAGAGCTCTTTATACAGGATACACTCACACTATACATAGAGCCCTTTATACAGGATACACTCACACTATACAGAGAGCCCTTTATACAGGATACACTCACACTATACAGAGAGCTCTTTTTACAGGATACACTCACACTATACAGAGAGCTCTTTTTACAGGATACACTCACACTATACAGAGAGCCCTTTATACAGGATACACTCACACTATACAGAGAGCTCTTTATACAGGATACACTCACACTATACATAGAGCCCTTTATACAGGATACACTCACACTATACAGAGAGCCCTTTATACAGGATACACTCACACTATACAGAGAGCTCTTTTTACAGGATACACTCACACTATACAGAGAGCCCTTTATACAGGATACACTCACACTATACAGAGAGCCCTTTATACAGGATACACTCACACTATACAGAGAGCCCTTTATACAGGATACACTCACACTATACAGAGAGCCCTTTATACAGGATACACTCACACAATACAGAGAGTTCTTTATACAGGATACACTCACACTATACAGAGAGCCCTTTATACAGGATACACTCACACTATACAGAGAGCCCTTTATACAGGATACACTCACACTATACAGAGAGCCCTTTATACAGGATACACTCACACTATACAGAGAGCTCTTTATACAGGATACACTCACACTATACAGAGAGCCCTTTATACAGGATACACTCACACTATACAGAGAGCTCTTTATACAGGATACACTCACACTATACAGAGAGCTCTTTATACAGGATACACTCACACTATACAGAGAGCTCTTTATACAGGATGTAGCGGAGTAGAGGTACGATCCAAGGTAGCTCCGCTGGTAGACAGGAACAGCAATCCAATACAGGTATCAAACGGGTAGCGTGGTTACAATCCCTTCCCTCCAAGAACTAGACGACACATAGCTTGGAGGTCAACTGTCAGCTTTATTCACACAATTTCTTTTATGGCTTTTTCCCATGCAAGGGAGGTAACTCAAAACAACCAATCACCTCACAATCACCTCCCCTCCCTCTCCTCCCCTTAGATTAACAGGTAAATTAATTAGAGGGAACCGAGTTTTCCCCAGTTTCTGAATGACCCCTAAATACGGGGGGTACGGGGATACACGAGGGGTCCCCTGGTAGGTCTGCTCTGGGTGAGTAACATATTCAAATTTCACCCAGATCAGACCAGGGGTTCGGGAGTTACAGGTATTTAAAGATTTGACCGACTGCAGGGACACAGTAGCCGAAAACGGCTCCATAGATTCTGGCCCTGTAGTCGGTCTACTTCTCTGCCTAGAAAGTGCCGAATAGCTCAGCCATCCGACCCCAATCTTTGGTTCGGATGAATCCCCTAAACTGGGGAATGCAAACTACCGAACGGCGGGCCGTTCGGCAGTTTGGATCATACGATTTGGGGATCCTGGAGGTCTGAGCGGTGTCTGGGTAGTCGAGCGTCCGATTTTAGTTCCAGACGCTCGACGACCAAACACCGCTGTTCGGCAGTTAAGATGGCCGCCGCCACGTGGAGATTAGGCGAACGGCGGCCACCCACGGACCCAATAACGGTATGTACACACGGATTCTTCTTTAACATGCTGGTATAATATGCAAGATACATTGACAGGGACAAATAACATTGTAAATGCGGGTTTTGGTGGCTGCTTCTGCCACAATGCTCCCCCAGAACCAAGCCAGCATACACAGTCTGATCCCAACGGATCGGCTTGGGGATGTCTGGAGGAGTACCCACAGATCACTGGTCTAGTTCCGTCTGTCGGGATAACCCGTCAGCATTTCCATTGAGCTTCCCCGGGCGATATTGGATATTGAAATCAAAGGGCTGAAGCGCTAAGCTCCAGCGCAGCAGTCTGGCATTGTCTCCGGACACCCGGTTCAGCCAGACCAACGGGTTGTGATCTGTGAGCAGGGAAAATGTTTGTCCATACAAATAGGGCTGTAGTTTCTTGAGGGCCCACACCACGGCAAGGCATTCCTTTTCGATGGCGGCGTAGCTTACTTCTCTGGGTAAAAGTTTTCGGCTGAGGTAAGCTACGGGGTGTTCACCGCCATCGGCTCCGATCTGGCTCAGTACTGCTCCCAATCCGAACATTGAAGCGTCTGTATGGACGAGAAAGCGTTTAGTCGGATCGGGAGCAGCCAACACAGGGGCATTAACAAGGGCATTTTTTAGGAGTTGGAAGGCCTGTTCACACTCTGGGGCCCATACTACTAATTTGGGAAGGTTTTTGCGGGTTAAGTCGGTAAGGGGCTTGGCTAGGGCGCTGTAGTTAGGTACAAACTTTCGGTAATATCCTGCCGTCCCCAAAAAGGCTAGTACCTGGGTTTTAGTGCGGGGGGTTGGCCATTTAGCTACGGCCTCTATTTTGGCTGGTTCGGGTTTTTGGTGGCCGCTGCCTACTCGGTGTCCGAGGTATTGGACCTCGGCCATCCCTATATGGCATTTACTGGGCTTGAGGGTCAGTCCGGCTTCCCGGATGCGGTCTAGTACTGCTCCGATATGGTCTAAATGATCGGCCCAGGAGTAACTAAAGATGGCTATGTCGTCTAGATAGGCGCAAGCGTACTCCTGAAACCCGTCCAATAGTCGGTCCACCATCCTCTGGAAGGTGGCCGGGGCGTTCTTCATCCCAAATGGCATGACCCGGAATTGGTACAGGCCAAATGGGGTGACGAAGGCCGACTTGGGAATGGCGTCCTCGGCTAGAGGAATTTGCCAATATCCTTTACAAAGATCAATGGTGGTTAAGTATTTCCCCCTAGCCATTTTGTCTAATAGCTCGTCTATCCGGGGCATGGGATAGGCATCGGATATGGTTTTATCATTGAGCCTCCGGTAATCTACACAGAAGCGGGTAGTTCCATCCCGCTTTGGCACGAGTACTACGGGGGATGCCCAGGGGCTATCTGAATGCTCAATTACCCCTAACTGCAACATTTCCTTCAGTTCCTTGTACATGTTCCCCCTCACTGCTTCGGGAATGCGGTAGGGCGGTTGACGGAGTGGGACCGGATCTAGGGTTTCTACCCGATGGGTAGCTAACGGGGTATATCCCGGGAGGTTGGAAAAAGTGGCTCCTTTTTCCCTAATTAAACTTTGGGCCTGAGCTTTTTCCTGGGGATTCAAGCGGTCTCCTAGCTGTACGGCTGCGAGATCCTCTTGTAGCGTTTCTCGGGCCAGCATGTCAGGGAGGGGTAGGTTATCTGTGTCCTCTGCAGCCGAGGCGCAGATGGCGGATACCTCCTCTGTGCGCTCGTGGTAGGGCTTCAGCATGTTCACATGGAACATGCGTCGGTCCCCGGTCCCGGCGCAGGGGCCGATTATATAGGTGGTATCGCAGACCTGCTCTACCACCTTGAATGGGCCCCGCCAGGAAGCCTGCAGCTTGTCAGTAGGGACGGGGCGTAAGACTAGTACTTTCTGGCCGACCTGAAAGCTGCGGTCCCTAGCTCCCTTATCATACCAGTGGCGCTGGCGTGTCTGGGCCGCCTGGAGGTTGTTGCGCACAGCTCGGGTCAATTCCTCCAGGCGGTTCCGAAACTCCAACACATAGGGTACGATAGGGGTGCCGTCAATGGTCGTCCCCCCCTCCCAGTGTTCCCTTATTAGGTCTAGGGGTCCCCTTACCCTCCTTCCGAACAACAGTTCGAAGGGAGAGAACCCAGTGGACTCTTGGGGCACCTCTCGGTAGGCGAACAGGAGATGGGGTAAGAACCGCTCCCAGTTCTTCTGAGTGGCTACGAACGTGCGGATCATTTGTTTTAAGGTCCCATTAAACCGTTCGCAGAGGCCATTGGACTGGGGGTGGTATGGGGAATTAAGGATAGGTCGGACCCCGCATACTTTCCAAAGCTGTTGCGTGACCTCGGCCGTGAATTGGGTACCCTGATCTGAAATGATCTCCCGGGGGATCCCCATACGGGTAAAGATACGCATGAGGGCGTCTACTATGGTCTCTGCGTGTACATTCGTTAGGGCTACTGCTTCGGGGTATCTAGTGGCATAATCTACCACGGTCAATATGTACTTCTTACCAGACGGGCTTTTTTGTTTCAGTGGTCCGATAATGTCTACCGCTACTCGGCTAAAGGGTTCTTCAATAATGGGCAGGGTGTGTAGTTTGGCCTTGTATCGGTCCCCCCGCTTTCCCACTCTCTGACAGGTATCGCAAGTATTACAGTATTGCTTAATATCCTGTGATATCCCTGGCCAGAAGAAGTTCTGTAGCAGCCGATGTTTGGTTCGGCTGATCCCTAGGTGTCCAGACAGGGGAATGTCGTGGGCGATTCGCATTAACTCTTGTCGATACTTTCGAGGCACAATTAACTGTTTAATGGGTACAGGAATCGACCCGGCTACTACCTTTTCTGCATACCGGTATAATAACCCCTTATCCCAAGCATATCTCTCCCCCTCTCTGCCAGTCTGGTCTTTATCTATTCTGTCCTTGTAAACCTGTAGGGACGGGTCCAGGGCGACCTCGCTACCAAATTCTAATGGGGCAGCCCAGGGTAATACAGTGTGATCAGGGGGTTTTGTGCTTACCTGAGCCTCAGAGTCAAGGTGGGGTGCCGTGGTGCGAGCCTGTTGGCGGGTGACGACCGGGTAAGCTTCCTGTGGAGGAGGCCGGGTAACAAACGCGGAAGTTAGCTCCCCCAAATCGTTCCCCAAAATCACATCGGCAGGTAGGTCCTGCATCATCCCCACTTCAATTTGTCCTGCCCCCGCTCCCCAGTCCAAATGTAGTTTAGCAGTGGGTACCTTGTATATAGCTCCCCCTGCCACTCGAACTGCAATGCACTCCCCAGTGAGATGGTTCGGGGCCACTAAATGGTTCCGTACCAGAGTGATGGTGGCCCCAGAATCTCTTAACCCCTCCAGCCGCTTGCCCTCCACATGGACCACTTGTCGGTGGCCCTGGCGGTTGTCTGAGGCCGCCTGGACCGGGTTTACCTCATGGAGGGTGCCCAAGGGTTCTGCTATTTGGGTAGAGGTGAAAGGTTGAGCCCAGGGCCTGCCCTGATAGCAGTGTACCGCGGCTCGGGGGGTGGTTGGTGGTCGTTGAGGGGTCCAGGCTGGTCTGGCCCGGTTTTGGGGACAGTCTCGTTGCATGTGACCCAGCTGGTTACATGCATGGCACCGGACAGATGCCCGGTTGTTGTACCGGGGGGTTTGAGACTGGTAGGTCCCCCCTGGTCGGGGCGGATTTACTGGGGTAAGCTGGGGAACAGCTGGCGTAGATTGCACCCTACTGGATACATGCTGTTCCCGTCGGGAGTCCTGATGCTCATCTGCTAGTTGAGCGGCCTCATGCAGAGTATGGGGCTTACGTTCTCTTACCCAGATCTGTAACTGTGGAGACAAACGTCGGTAGAACTGCTCCAGCATCATCAATTGCTTGATCTCTTGGGCCGTGACGGCTTTGGCTGCCTCAAGCCACCCGTCAGCTGCCCGTTGTAGGCGGTGTGCAAATTCTGCATGTGAGTCTTTTTCTGATTTGGGTAATTCCCGGAACTGTGTTCGGTATGCTTCAGGTGTAAGGGCATACCGTGCGAGCAAGGTTTGTTTTACCTTTTGATAGTCCCTGATATCCTCTGCCGGCATAGCTCGGTAGGCATCTGCTGCGCGGCCGGATAGGTTACCCGCTAGCACTCGTACTTGTTCTTCAGTGCTAATGGCATGTAGCTGGCACAAAAGTTCAAAGTTCTGTAAATAGCCATCAATGTCCCCCTCGGTATCATTAAATGCTTTGAATACCTGGTACGGTATTTTAGCTTTCGCTGGCGGGGTGGGGGCCGCTGTTGCGCTTCCCTGCGCTGATCGCTGCATAAAGAGAGCCTGTACATCATTGTACACCTGGTCTGCTTTCTGTGCTGCCATGGCTGGTGAGAATAGAGCCATCCTGGCCCTATATTCTCTGGTAAACTCAGTTTCTTCCCCCTCCCTTGGAGGTGCTGCAGCAGCTGCGGCTCTGTCTCCTTCCATGAGTTCTGCGATTAGGATAGCCTTTGTTTTGTTGCTTGCTATCCTCCCTCTCGCTTCCAGTAACTCTTTTAGCGTGTCCCGTTTCAAGAGGGTATAATCTGTTTCCATTCAGTCCTTTTTAATTCCTGCTGAATGCCTCTTGCTGTGTAGTACGATCCCGTCGCTTGCCACCAATTGTAGCGGAGTAGAGGTACGATCCAAGGTAGCTCCGCTGGTAGACAGGAACAGCAATCCAATACAGGTATCAAACGGGTAGCGTGGTTACAATCCCTTCCCTCCAAGAACTAGACGACACATAGCTTGGAGGTCAACTGTCAGCTTTATTCACACAATTTCTTTTATGGCTTTTTCCCATGCAAGGGAGGTAACTCAAAACAACCAATCACCTCACAATCACCTCCCCTCCCTCTCCTCCCCTTAGATTAACAGGTAAATTAATTAGAGGGAACCGAGTTTTCCCCAGTTTCTGAATGACCCCTAAATACGGGGGGTACGGGGGGTACGGGGATACACAGGGGTCCCCTGGTAGGTCTGCTCTGGGTGAGTAACATATTCAAATTTCACCCAGATCAGACCAGGGGTTCGGGAGTTACAGGTATTTAAAGATTTGACCGACTGCAGGGACACAGTAGCCGAAAACGGCTCCATAGATTCTGGCCCTGTAGTCGGTCTACTTCTCTGCCTAGAAAGTGCCGAATAGCTCAGCCATCCGACCCCAATCTTTGGTTCGGATGAATCCCCTAAACTGGGGAATGCAAACTACCGAACGGCGGGCCGTTCGGCAGTTTGGATCATACGATTTGGGGATCCTGGAGGTCTGAGCGGTGTCTGGGTAGTCGAGCGTCCGATTTTAGTTCCAGACGCTCGACGACCAAACACCGCTGTTCGGCAGTTAAGATGGCCGCCGCCACGTGGAGATTAGGCGAACGGCGGCCACCCACGGACCCAATAACGGTATGTACACACGGATTCTTCTTTAACATGCTGGTATAATATGCAAGATACATTGACAGGGACAAATAACATTGTAAATGCGGGTTTTGGTGGCTGCTTCTGCCACACAGGATACACTCACACTATACAGAGAGCTCTTTATACAGGATACACTCACACTATACAGAGAGCCCTTTATACAGGATACACTCACACTATACAGAGAGCTCTTTATACAGGATACACTCACACTATACAGAGAGCTCTTTATACAGGATACACTCACACTATACAGAGAGCTCTTTATACAGGATACACTCACACTATACAGAGAGCCCTTTATACAGGATACACTCACACTATACAGAGAGCCCTTTATACAGGATACACTCACACTATACAGAGAGCCCTTTATACAGGATACACTCACACTATACAGAGAGCCCTTTATACAGGATACACTCACACTATACAGAGAGCTCTTTATACAGGATACACTCACACTATACATAGAGCCCTTTATACAGGATACACTCACACTATACAGAGAGCCCTTTATACAGGATACACTCACACTATACAGAGAGCTCTTTTTACAGGATACACTCACACTATACAGAGAGCTCTTTTTACAGGATACACTCACACTATACAGAGAGCTCTTTATACAGGATACACTCACACTATACAGAGAGTCCTTTATACAGGATACACTCACACTATACAGAGAGCTCTTTATACAGGATACACTCACACTATACAGAGAGCCCTTTATACAGGATACACTCACACTATACAGAGAGCCCTTTTTACAGGATACACTCACACTATACAGAGAGCTCTTTATACAGGATACACTCACACTATACAGAGAGCCCTTTATACAGGATACACTCACACTATACAGAGAGCTCTTTATACAGGATACACTCACACTATACAGAGAGCCCTTTATACAGGATACACTCACACTATACAGAGAGCTCTTTATACAGAATACACTCACACTATACAGAGAGCTCTTTATACAGGATACACTCACACTATACAGAGAGCCCTTTATACAGGATACACTCACACTATACAGAGAGCCCTTTATACAGGATACACTCACACTATACAGAGAGCTCTTTTTACAGGATACACTCACACTATACAGAGAGCCCTTTATACAGGATACACTCACACTATACAGAGAGCCCTTTATACAGGATACACTCACACTATACAGAGAGCCCTTTATACAGGATACACTCACACTATACAGAGAGCTCTTTATACAGGATACACTCACACTATACAGAGAGCCCTTTATACAGGATACACTCACACTATACAGAGAGCTCTTTTTACAGGATACACTCACACTATACAGAGAGCTCTTTATACAGGATACACTCACACTATACAGAGAGCTCTTTTTACAGGATACACTCACACTATACAGAGAGCCCTTTATACAGGATACACTCACACTATACAGAGAGCTCTTTATACAGGATACACTCACACTATACATAGAGCCCTTTATACAGGATACACTCACACTATACAGAGAGCCCTTTATACAGGATACACTCACACTATACAGAGAGCTATTTTTACAGGATACACTCACACTATACAGAGAGCTCTTTATACAGGATACACTCACACTATACATAGAGCCCTTTATACAGGATACACTCACACTATACAGAGAGCCCTTTATACAGGATACACTCACACTATACAGAGAGCTCTTTTTACAGGATACACTCACACTATACAGAGAGCTCTTTTTACAGGATACACTCACACTATACAGAGAGCCCTTTATACAGGATACACTCACACTATACAGAGAGCTCTTTATACAGAATACACTCACACTATACAGAGAGCTCTTTATACAGGATACACTCACACTATACAGAGAGCCCTTTATACAGGATACACTCACACTATACAGAGAGCCCTTTATACAGGATACACTCACACTATACAGAGAGCTCTTTTTACAGGATACACTCACACTATACAGAGAGCCCTTTATACAGGATACACTCACACTATACAGAGAGCCCTTTATACAGGATACACTCACACTATACAGAGAGCCCTTTATACAGGATACACTCACACTATACAGAGAGCCCTTTATACAGGATACACTCACACTATACAGAGAGCTCTTTATACAGGATACACTCACACTATACATAGAGCCCTTTATACAGGATACACTCACACTATACAGAGAGCCCTTTATACAGGATACACTCACACTATACAGAGAGCTCTTTTTACAGGATACACTCACACTATACAGAGAGCTCTTTTTACAGGATACACTCACACTATACAGAGAGCCCTTTATACAGGATACACTCACACTATACAGAGAGCTCTTTATACAGGATACACTCACACTATACATAGAGCCCTTTATACAGGATACACTCACACTATACAGAGAGCCCTTTATACAGGATACACTCACACTATACAGAGAGCTCTTTTTACAGGATACACTCACACTATACAGAGAGCTCTTTATACAGGATACACTCACACTATACAGAGAGCTCTTTTTACAGGATACACTCACACTATACAGAGAGCTCTTTTTACAGGATACACTCACACTATACAGAGAGCTCTTTATACAGGATACACTCACACTATACAGAGAGTCCTTTATACAGGATACACTCACACTATACAGAGAGCTCTTTATACAGGATACACTCACACTATACAGAGAGCTCTTTATACAGGATACACTCACACTATACAGAGAGCCCTTTATACAGGATACACTCACACTATACAGAGAGCTCTTTATACAGAATACACTCACACTATACAGAGAGCTCTTTATACAGGATACACTCACACTATACAGAGAGCCCTTTATACAGGATACACTCACACTATACAGAGAGCCCTTTATACAGGATACACTCACACTATACAGAGAGCTCTTTTTACAGGATACACTCACACTATACAGAGAGCCCTTTATACAGGATACACTCACACTATACAGAGAGCCCTTTATACAGGATACACTCACACTATACAGAGAGCCCTTTATACAGGATACACTCACACTATACAGAGAGCTCTTTATACAGGATACACTCACACTATACATAGAGCCCTTTATACAGGATACACTCACACTATACAGAGAGCCCTTTATACAGGATACACTCACACTATACAGAGAGCTCTTTTTACAGGATACACTCACACTATACAGAGAGCTCTTTTTACAGGATACACTCACACTATACAGAGAGCTCTTTATACAGGATACACTCACACTATACAGAGAGTCCTTTATACAGGATACACTCACACTATACAGAGAGCTCTTTATACAGGATACACTCACACTATACAGAGAGCCCTTTATACAGGATACACTCACACTATACAGAGAGCTCTTTATACAGGATACACTCACACTATACAGAGAGCCCTTTATACAGGATACACTCACACTATACAGAGAGCTCTTTATACAGGATACACTCACACTATACAGAGAGCCCTTTATACAGGATACACACACACTATACAGAGAGCCCTTTATACAGGATACACACACACTATACAGAGAGCCCTTTATACAGGATACACTCACACTATACAGAGAGCTCTTTATACAGGATACACTCACACTATACAGAGAGCCCTTTATACAGGATACACTCACACTATACAGAGAGCTCTTTATACAGGATACACTCACACTATACAGAGAGCTCTTTATACAGGATACACACACACTATACAGAGAGCCCTTTATACAGGATACACTCACACTATACAGAGAGCTCTTTATACAGGATACACTCACACTATACAGAGAGCCCTTTATACAGGATACACTCACACTATACAGAGAGCCCTTTATACCGGATACACACACACTATACAGAGAGCTCTTTATACAGGATACACACACACTATACAGAGAGCTCTTTATACAGGATACACCCACACTATACAGAGAGCTCTTTATACAGGATACACTCACACTATACAGAGAGCTCTTTATACAGGATACACTCACACTATACAGAGAGCCCTTTATACAGGATACACACACACACACACACTATACAGAGAGCTCTTTATACAGGATACACCCACACTATACAGAGAGCTCTTTATACAGGATACACTCACACTATACAGAGAGCTCTTTATACAGGATACACTCACACTATACAGATAGTTCTTTATACAGGACACACTCACACTATACAGAGAGCGCTTTATACAGGATACACTCACACTATACAGAGAGCCCTTTATACAGGATACACTCACACTATACAGAGAGCCCTTTATACAGGATACACTCACACTATACAGAGAGCCCTTTATACAGGATACACTCACACTATACAGAGAGCTCTTTATACAGGATACACACACACTATACAGAGAGCTTTTTATACAGGACACACTCACACTATACAGAGAGCTCAGGATACACACACACTATACAGAGAGCTCTTTATACAGGATACACTCACACTATACAGAGAGCTCTTTATACAGCACACACTCACACTATACAGAGAGCTCTTTATACAGGATACACTCACACTATACAGAGAGTTCTTAATACAGGATACACTCACACTATACAGAGAGCTCTTTATACAGGATACACTCACACTATACAGAGAGCTCTTTATACAGGATACACTCACACTATACAGAGAGCTCTGTATACAATCACCTGTTACAGTATGGAGGGAGACACCACGTGGTTTCTAGGGGGCACATGGGGTGGTTGTGGAGAGGTATTTCCGGGTTACTCTGTCTCTGCCCCCTAAACCCAACTTATTATCAAAGTTTGTAGCCTTCCCTCCCCCAATCCATGCCCCCAGCCCCTCTAACCTCTGTCTGTCTGCAGATCCAGGCGGCTCCCCCGGGGGGGCGGGGCTAACATTGTCACAATGTATCACATGTTTATTGAATAATAACAGCCAGAGACACACAGTGTTATTATATCTACCATACTATACCACTGTTATTATATCTATCATACTCTAATACTGTTATTATATCTATCATACTATACCACTGTTATTATATCTATCATACTCTAATACTGTTATTATATATATATCATACTCTAATACTGTTATTATATATATCATACTATAATATTGTTATTATATCTATCATACTATACCACTGTTATTATATATATATCATACTCTAATACTGTTATTATATATATCATACTCTAATACTGTTATTATATATATCATACTATAATACTGTTATTATATCTATCATACTATACCACTGTTATTATATCTATCATACTCTAATACTGTTATTATATATATCATACTATAATACTGTTATTATATATATCATACTATAATACTGTTATTATATCTATCATACTATACCACTGTTATTATATCTATCATACTCTAATACTGTTATTATATATATCATACTCTAATACTGTTATTAAATATATCATACTATAATACTGTTATTATATCTATCATACTCTAATACTATTATATCTATCATACTATACCACTGTTATTATATCTATCATACTCTAATACTGTTATTATATATATCATACTATAATACTGTTATTATATATATCATACTCTAATACTGTTATTATATATATCATACTCTAATACTGTTATTATATATATCATACTACAATACTGTTATTATATATATCATACTCTAATACTGTTATTAAATATATCATACTCTAATACTGTTATTATATATATCATACTCTAATACTGTTATTATATATATCATACTCTAATACTGTTATTAAATATATCATACTCTAATACTGTTATTATATATATCATACTACAATACTGTTATTATATATATCATACTCTAATACTGTTATTATATCTATCATACTATACCACTGTTATTATATATATCATACTCTAATACTGTTATTATATATATCATACTCTAATACGGTTATTAAATATATCATACTATAATACTGTTATTATATATATCATACCATAATACTGTTATTATATATCATACCATAATACTGTTATTATATATCATACTATAATACTGTCATTATATGAATCATACTATAATACTGTTATTATATGAATCATACTATAATACTGTTATTATATCTATCATACTATACCACTGTTATTATATCTATCATACTCTAATACTGTTATTATATCTATCATACTATACCACTGTTATTATATCTATCATACTCTAATACTGTTATTATATCTATCATACTCTAATACTGTTATTATATCTATCATACTATAATACTGTTATTATATATATCATACTATACCACTGTTATTATATCTATCATACTATACCACTGTTATTATATATATCATACTCTAATACTGTTATTATATCTATCATACTATACCACTGTTATTATATATATCATACTATACCACTGTTATTATATATATCATACTCTAATACCGTTATTATATATATATCATACTATAATACTGTTATTATATATATCATACTATACCACTGTTATTATATATATCATACTATAATACTGTTATTATATATATTATGCTATACCACTGTTATTATATATATCATACCATAATACTGTTATTATATATCATACTATAATACTGTTATTATATGAATCATACTATAATACTGTTATTATATATATCATACTATACCACTGTTATTATATATATCATACCATAATACTGTTATTATATATCATACTATAATACTGTTATTATATATCATACTATAATACTGTTATTATATGAATCATACTATAATACTGTTATTATATGAATCATACTATAATACTGTTATTATATTTATCATACTATAATACTGTTATTATATGAATCATACTATAATACTGTTATTATATATCATACTATAATACTGTTATTATATATATCATACTATACCACTGTTATTATATATATCATACCATAATACTGTTATTATATATCATACTATAATACTGTTATTATATGAATCATACTATAATACTGTTATTATATGAATCATACTATAATACTGTTATTATATATATCATACTATACCACTGTTATTATATATATCATACTCTAATACTGTTATTATATATATCATACTATAATACTGTTATTATATGAATCATACTATACCACTGTTATTATATATATCATACTATAATACTGTTATTATATGTAGCAATCTATACTACCGTTATTATATATATCATACTATAATACTGTTATTATATATATCATACTATACCACTGTTAGTATATATATCATACCATAATACTGTTATTAGGATACAGTATTATGGTATGATATATAGGATATACAGAAATAGGATATCCAGAAATAGGAAACGGAAATAGGATACAGAAATAGGATACAGAAGTAGGATATCCAGAAATAGGATACAGATATAGGATACGGAAATAGTAAATGGAAATAGTATACATAAATAGGATATACGGAAATAGGATACAGAAATAGGATACACAGAAATAGGAAACGGAAATAGTATACAGAGATAGGATATACAGAAATAGGATACGGAAATAGGATACAGAAATGGGATACAGAAATAGGATACGGAAATAGGATACGGAAATAGGATACGGAAATAGGATACGGAAATAGGATATACAGAAATAGGATATGGAAATAGGAAACAGAAATAGGATATACAGAAATAGGATACGGAAATAGGATACGGAAATAGGAAACAGAAATAGGATACAGAAATAGGAAACAGAAATAGGATATACAGAAATAGGATACGGAAATAGGATACGGAAATAGGATATACAGAAATAGGATATGGAAATAGGAAACAGAAATAGGATATACGGAAATATGATACGGAAATAGGATACAGAAATAGGATACGGAAATAGGATACGGAAATAGGAAACAGAAATAGGATACAGAAATGGAATACAGAAATAGGAAATACAGAAATAGGATATACAGAAATAGGATACGGAAATATGATACGGAAATAGGATATACAGAAATAGGATACGGAAATATGATACGGAAATAGGATATACAGAAATAGGATATACGGAAATAGGATACGGAAATAGGATACAGAAATAGGATATACAGAAATAGGATATACAGAAATAGGATACGGAAATAGGATATACAGAAATAGGATACGGAAATAGGATACGGAAATAGGATATACAGAAATAGGATATGGAAATAGGAAACAGAAATAGGATATACGGAAATATGATACGGAAATAGGATACGGAAATAGGAAATACAGAAATAGGATACGGAAATAGGATACGGAAATAGGAAACAGAAATAGGATACAGAAATGGAATACAGAAATAGGAAATACAGAAATAGGATACGGAAATATGATACGGAAATATGATATACAGAAATAGGATATGGAAATAGGAAACAGAAATAGGATATACAGAAATAGGATACAGAAATAGGATACGGAAATAGGATACGGAAATAGGATATACAGAAATAGGATACGGAAATAGGATACGGAAATAGGATATACAGAAATAGGATATGGAAATAGGAAACAGAAATAGGATATACGGAAATATGATACGGAAATAGGATACAGAAATAGGATACGGAAATAGGATATGGAAATAGGAAACAGAAATAGGATACAGAAATAGGATACAGAAATAGGATACGGAAATAGGATACGGAAATAGGATATACAGAAATAGGATACGGAAATAGGATACGGAAATAGGATATACAGAAATAGGATATGGAAATAGGAAACAGAAATAGGATATACAGAAATAGGATACAGAAATAGGATACGGAAATAGGATATACAGAAATAGGATACGGAAATAGGATACGGAAATAGGATATACAGAAATAGGATATGGAAATAGGAAACAGAAATAGGATATACGGAAATATGATACGGAAATAGGATACAGAAATAGGATACGGAAATAGGATATGGAAATAGGAAACAGAAATAGGATACAGAAATAGGATACAGAAATAGGATACGGAAATAGGATACGGAAATAGGATATACAGAAATAGGATACGGAAATAGGATACGGAAATAGGATATACAGAAATAGGATACGGAAATAGGATACGGAAATAGGATATACAGAAATAGGATACGGAAATATGATACGGAAATAGGATATACAGAAATAGGATATGGAAATAGGAAACAGAAATAGGATATACAGAAATAGGATACAGAAATAGGAAACAGAAATAGGATATACAGAAATAGGATACAGAAATAGGATACAGAAATAGGATACGGAAATAGGATATGGAAATAGGAAACAGAAATAGGATATACAGAAATAGGATACAGAAATAGGATACGGAAATAGGATACGGAAATAGGATATACAGAAATAGGATACGGAAATAGGATACGGAAATAGGATATACAGAAATAGGATATGGAAATAGGAAACAGAAATAGGATATACGGAAATATGATACGGAAATAGGATACAGAAATAGGATACGGAAATAGGAAATACAGAAATAGGATACAGAAATGGAATACAGAAATAGGAAATACAGAAATAGGATACAGAAATAGGATATACAGAAATAGGATATACAGAAATAGGATACGGAAATATGATACGGAAATAGGATATACAGAAATAGGATATGGAAATAGGAAACAGAAATAGGATATACAGAAATAGGAAACAGAAATAGGATACGGAAATAGGAAATACAGAAATAGGATACGGAAATAGGATACGGAAATAGGATACGGAAATAGGATACGGAAATAGGATACGGAAAACAGAAAAGAAAAGAAAAAAAACGGGGGGGGGGGAGGGGAACAAACCATAAAATTTTTGCGAAATGCATATAAATTAATAAACAATAACATCGCATACAATATCATTTATCTCTCTTGCGTATATTGTACTCCACTATCTTATCTAAAGGTAGGGGAGAAAAAAAATAATGTCTTTCCTTTTTCTTTCTCTTAATATTTCCTTCCTTCCCTTCTCTCTTCCTTTTTATTTTCATCTTAAGGACTATGTGTCAATGTTTATCATTGGCGCATACGGATCCCTTATCTCCAGCCACTGATACCATCTTGGTTTATATAGGTCCTACGGATGGCGCATACGGATCCCTTATCTCCAGCCACTGATACCATCTTGGTTTATATAGGTCCTACGGATGGCGCATACGGATCCCTTATCTCCAGCCACTGATACCATCTTGGTTTATATAGGTCCTACGGATGGCGCATACGGATCCCTTATCTCCAGCCACTGATACCATCTTGGTTTATATAGGTCCTACGGATGGCGCATACGGATCCCTTATCTCCAGCCACTGATACCATCTTGGTTTATATAGGTCCTACGGATGGCGCATACGGATCCCTTATCTCCAGCCACTGATACCATCTTGGTTTATATAGGTCCTACGGATGGCGCATACGGATCCCTTATCTCCAGCCACTGATACCATCTTGGTTTATATAGGTCCTACGGATGGCGCATACGGATCCCTTATCTCCAGCCACTGATACCATCTTGGTTTATATAGGTCCTACGGATGGCGCATACGGATCCCTTATCTCCAGCCACTGATACCATCTTGGTTTATATAGGTCCTACGGATGGCGCATACGGATCCCTTATCTCCAGCCACTGATACCATCTTGGTTTATATAGGTCCTACGGATGGCGCATACGGATCCCTTATCTCCAGCCACTGATACCATCTTGGTTTATATAGGTCCTACGGATGGCGCATACGGATCCCTTATCTCCAGCCACTGATACCATCTTGGTTTATATAGGTCCTACGGATGGCGCATACGGATCCCTTATCTCCAGCCACTGATACCATCTTGGTTTATATAGGTCCTACGGATGGCGCATACGGATCCCTTATCTCCAGCCACTGATACCATCTTGGTTTATATAGGTCCTACGGATGGCGCATACGGATCCCTTATCTCCAGCCACTGATACCATCTTGGTTTATATAGGTCCTACGGATGGCGCATACGGATCCCTTATCTCCAGCCACTGATACCATCTTGGTTTATATAGGTCCTACGGATGGCGCATACGGATCCCTTATCTCCAGCCACTGATACCATCTTGGTTTATATAGGTCCTACGGATGGCGCATACGGATCCCTTATCTCCAGCCACTGATACCATCTTGGTTTATATAGGTCCTACGGATGGCGCATACGGATCCCTTATCTCCAGCCACTGATACCATCTTGGTTTATATAGGTCCTACGGATGGCGCATACGGATCCCTTATCTCCAGCCACTGATACCATCTTGGTTTATATAGGTCCTACGGATGGCGCATACGGATCCCTTATCTCCAGCCACTGATACCATCTTGGTTTATATAGGTCCTACGGATGGCGCATACGGATCCCTTATCTCCAGCCACTGATACCATCTTGGTTTATATAGGTCCTACGGATGGCGCATACGGATCCCTTATCTCCAGCCACTGATACCATCTTGGTTTATATAGGTCCTACGGATGGCGCATACGGATCCCTTATCTCCAGCCACTGATACCATCTTGGTTTATATAGGTCCTACGGATGGCGCATACGGATCCCTTATCTCCAGCCACTGATACCATCTTGGTTTATATAGGTCCTACGGATGGCGCATACGGATCCCTTATCTCCAGCCACTGATACCATCTTGGTTTATATAGGTCCTACGGATGGCGCATACGGATCCCTTATCTCCAGCCACTGATACCATCTTGGTTTATATAGGTCCTACGGATGGCGCATACGGATCCCTTATCTCCAGCCACTGATACCATCTTGGTTTATATAGGTCCTACGGATGGCGCATACGGATCCCTTATCTCCAGCCACTGATACCATCTTGGTTTATATAGGTCCTACGGATGGCGCATACGGATCCCTTATCTCCAGCCACTGATACCATCTTGGTTTATATAGGTCCTACGGATGGCGCATACGGATCCCTTATCTCCAGCCACTGATACCATCTTGGTTTATATAGGTCCTACGGATGGCGCATACGGATCCCTTATCTCCAGCCACTGATACCATCTTGGTTTATATAGGTCCTACGGATGGCGCATACGGATCCCTTATCTCCAGCCACTGATACCATCTTGGTTTATATAGGTCCTACGGATGGCGCATACGGATCCCTTATCTCCAGCCACTGATACCATCTTGGTTTATATAGGTCCTACGGATGGCGCATACGGATCCCTTATCTCCAGCCACTGATACCATCTTGGTTTATATAGGTCCTACGGATGGCGCATACGGATCCCTTATCTCCAGCCACTGATACCATCTTGGTTTATATAGGTCCTACGGATGGCGCATACGGATCCCTTATCTCCAGCCACTGATACCATCTTGGTTTATATAGGTCCTACGGATGGCGCATACGGATCCCTTATCTCCAGCCACTGATACCATCTTGGTTTATATAGGTCCTACGGATGGCGCATACGGATCCCTTATCTCCAGCCACTGATACCATCTTGGTTTATATAGGTCCTACGGATGGCGCATACGGATCCCTTATCTCCAGCCACTGATACCATCTTGGTTTATATAGGTCCTACGGATGGCGCATACGGATCCCTTATCTCCAGCCACTGATACCATCTTGGTTTATATAGGTCCTACGGATGGCGCATACGGATCCCTTATCTCCAGCCACTGATACCATCTTGGTTTATATAGGTCCAACGGATGGCGCATACGGATCCCTTATCTCCAGCCACTGATACCATCTTGGTTTATATAGGTCCTCTTTGCCCTTTACTCGGCTTGCCATTTTTTCATAGAAGCTAAAGACCTGATATTGTTGGTGCTTGTGTTTGTTTCAATCTATAAGCAATGGTAATTTTTGTTGCTGTTAACCCCTTCAGGACGGAGTCAATAGTGCACGTTCTGATCAAAACAAAACGTAAACAAAAACTGGAATTTGCGCTATATGTCTGTTCACCCGTAATTCACCGCTGTCACATTAAGTGCACCCACACTTATTATATATCATTTTGTTCAGGAGAAACTGGGCTTTCTTTTTATATCAAATATTTATATATGAAACATAATTTATTATGAATAAAATAAATAAAACTGTGAGAAATTTAAATTTATTAAAAAAAAATTGTAGTTCCGCCTCACATTTTAGCTGTAAATGTCATAATACTCTTTGCTTTTACTGCAAAAAAAGCACATGTTTGGATTCAGCAAAGTCTCACGAGTACAACAGTAGCCCCCATTAACAGTTTTTACGGTGTTTTGGAAAGTTAAAGGGTCAAATATTCAATAATTCATTTTTTTACATTGAAATTTGCCAGATTGGTAATGTTACCTTTGAGACCGTATGGTAGCCCAGGAATGAGATTTACCCCCATGATGGCATACCATTTGCAAAAGTAGACAACCCAAAGTATTGCAAATGGGGTATGTCCAGTCTGTATAGTAGCCACTTAGTCACAAACACTGGCCAAAGTTAGCGTTCATATTTGTTTTTGTGTGAAAAAAGCAAAAAACTAATATTTGGCCAGTGTTTGTAACTAAGTGGCTATTAAAAATGACTGGACATACCCCGTTTGCAATACCTCGGGTTGTCTACTTTTGCAAATGGTATGCCATCATGGGGGTAATTCTTATTCTTGGGCTACCATACAGTCTCAAAAGGTAACATAACCAATCTGACAAATTCTAATGTGAAAGAAATAAAATGCAAGCCTTATATGTGACTCTCTAACTTTCCAAAACACCATAAAACCTGTACATGGGGGGTACTGTTATTCTCGGGAGACTTCACTAAACACAAATATTAGAGTTTCAAACTGGTAACTTGTATTAAACAATAATATCGTCAGTAAAATTGCCGTTCATGTGTGAAAAATGCAAAATAAATCACTTTTATTAAACATTTCATTGTTATAATACAAGTTACCATTTTGAAACACTAATATTTGTGTTCAGCAAAGTAAAACAGTACCCCCCATGTACAGGTTTCATGGTGTCTTGGAGAGTTACAGGGTTAAACATAGTGCTTGCCGTTCAAATTCTCTGCACTTTTTGCCTGGGTTGTCAGGCATGTCAATCAAATTTTAACTAATTAAATCACATAATTATGTTAAAATATTACTTCAATATACACGTAGAATTTTAATATATATACATATATATCTATTTAAATTATACGTATGTAGTTATTTATGTAATTATATATATTTATCTGTATATATATTTGCGGCTATTTGTATTTTATATATAGATAGATAGATATAGAATGTCATTCTAAGTGTATTTTGTTACCAATATATTTATATTAATAACAAAATACAGTTAGAATGAAATTACATATGTATATATAATTTATTTAATTAAAAAATATATATGATTTATTTATTTTATTATTTTATTTATTTATTATTGTAATTATACGTGTATATATATGTGGCGAAACCAGCTTCGCCACTGTGAACTGGAGAGGCCTGGCTGCTGGCCTCCTGCCCGCTGACTATGGCCCCTGGACGTGTTGCACTTTAGAAACTATATTTGGGCAGGTAATAATTTGTATTGCTGCTGCTGGCCCTTTAAAAGCATCTATGGACATATTGGGACTTTTGGGACTACTGTCCCTTTAAGACTGTGATACATATTCTAGTGTACTGCCTGTAATATTATATGTGTATTAAGTTTAACCTGGGATATGTATGCAGCATTCAACTGATTGTTCGGTAGAATCACTCCATTTATTATATTGAGTGAAACTACCGAACAACCAGACCACCCAGGAATAAGTGTGCCTCCAATTACAGTTTGCAACAATGTTGCAAACGGGTAATTGGCAATCCATGTAATGTATCCTTTGTCCTCTGGGTGGCCGCCATTCGGGAAACAAACACGTGGCGGCGGCCATCTTAAACTACCGAACAGCGGTGTTTTGCCGTCGAGTGTCTGGAACTAAAATCGGACACTTGACTAGGCAAACACCGCTGAGACCTCCATACTTCCAGAAATTCGTATGGAAACTACCGAATGACCCGCCGTTCGGTAGAAAGAACCCCACAAACAAGGGAATTCATTCTAACCCTCTCCAGGCTCTATAACACAGGCAATTCGCCTGTTTTCATTCCCTTGTTTGTGACCGACCGCAGGGCCAAAATGCATGGAACTGTTTTCGGATACTTTACCCATGCGGTCGGTCAATACTTTAAAGTTCCATAACTCCTGAACCATTTATCCGAATGGGCTGATTCTTGCATATGTTGTCCCCCTGAATAAGGGCTATCAGGGGATACCTGTTTTGGAGGTGTAGCATATGTATTTGGGGTACATCCAGGAATTGGGGAAAAAGGTGTACAGTATAATTGTGTTAAGTGTTAATCTAAGGGGAGGAAATGTGTGGGAGGTACATCCATGTGATTGGTTAAACTCATCCTCCCCCTGGGAGTGTCCTGTATGTACTTGTTGGTAATAAAAGCCAGACTGGGTGTCCCAGTCTTGAGTTCCTGCTTAACCCTCAAAATGAAGTGTCGTCTCGTTCTTGGGGGGGGGATTGGATTGTAAGCTGACTGCCAAGAGTGTAAGCGGATTGTATGCTTTTCTTGTTCAGCTGTTCCAGTTCGGAGTGTATTTCGTATCCAGCTCGTGAGTTCTGATGTTCTGCAGTAGCTGTGCCTGTCTATGGAAAAGGGGATTATCGCCTAAACGCATTTTTCCCCTTGTATGCTGAAACGGTCCGTTACAATATACATCTTATATATATGTAAGGTTATTCTAAGTGTATTTTAATACTAATATTTGTACTTATATTAATATTAAAATACACTTTGTATGATGTTACATATATATATATATATATATATAAATACATTTATTTTTATTTTAAAACATGTCTAATTTTTTTTTTACACTACCTACCAGCAGGGGGACTGTCTGACATTTCAGACAGTCCCCCTGCTGGCAGATCCACAGCCAGCTATAGGGGGCCATGTGATTGCTCTTTGAGAGCGATCACATGGCCCCCGGGGGCCTAATTTACCGGGGAAGGGCTGCCTGGACTGTCAGGCAGCCCTCCAGAAGAGGATCGCAGCGGCTCTATGCCGCCGCAACGGCTTTAAAGCCCACTTAATGAGGGACGGCATAGAACGCTATAACGGCGTTAAGGGGTTAAGCAATGAATGATCATATATATTGCTTCCTCTCTAAGTTGTGTAGGAAATATATGGAGTAGAAAACATTCTGGTCTGAATGGAATAATGACCTTCAATGCTCTGTTTATATCCTCCCATAGTTTAGTAATGCTCGGGCAAAGCCAAAAAATATGAAGTATAGACCCCTCGTGTTTTAAGCAACGCCAGCATAAGTTACTCGTCCCTGGGTAGATATGTGCTAATTTGGCTGGCACCCAATACCATCCCATAATAATGTTGCAGTAAGTTTCCCAATGATTACGATTACAGGAAACCTCTTTAGTCTTCCTTTGTGCCTGGAACCAAGTCGTTAGCGGGAATGATTCCCCTAAATCTCTTTCCCAATTTAGAACATATTTCTGTTTCTTAAGTCCCCCCTGTGTTAGCAGAGTATTATAGCAAAAAGGCAATGCTTTGCTGTTAGGCAATTTCCTTGTGCACTTTAGGGCAAACGGTGCTGGTGACTGACCGTTGGCACCCATTTTGTACATTAATACTCCGCCCAGGCCTGCTTGGGCCACTCATTCCGTATCGGAACAGCAAGAGTATCCTCTGGTGGTCATGTTCGGTCACACATAATTAGGAATATGGGACGTTGGAAATCCTCTGCTTACAATAGGAACATTCCTAACCTGAGCAGAAATCAGACTGGCGTTCAATAATATGACGAAATGATTGTTAAGTTGTGAAAATAATTAAACTTGATTTATATTTTTGCCCTTTTTTTGCAGGTCTAACCTCTCGTTGGTTTCGGCATACCTCTACCGACTTTTATCCTTATCGAACGACATACTTTTAATTATATGTCCTATCATTACCCCGTACCCAAATATATATATATATGAAACCAAGGGGCTGCACTCACCTGAACATGCATAAATAGGGTGCTGCTGGGGGCCAATTTATACAATGCACCAGATCCAGCGCACTCACTTCTCCACTAAACAGCAACTTCAATGTTGACAGATTTTATTAGGTTTTTTTAAAAACACCTAATCAGGGCAAAAATAATGGGGGTTTAGTTACATTATATGACCATACATTGTATTAGCCTCATCCCAAGGCCCTATTAAGCCTTGTACAGAGAGCCACAGATGAAAAAAACGAATAAAATCAGTCAACATCGAAGTTGCTGTTTAGTGGATAAGTAACTGTGACGGGCTGCCTGGCACTCCGACCGAGTACCATCACCAATCAAGGCTCCTAGTGCTTGCCGAGGACTCCAAGCACTCCACCAGACACCATCAGTACTGCAGACCCCACTTCCAGCGATGTTAGTAATTGTCTTAGTTAATTGTATCCCAGGCAGAGTGGAGGGCTTGTGTGCTGTATGTGGGAGTGTCGGACATTGTTGTATTGTTCTGATTGGTTTGTGTGCCTGTGTTCCATCAGGTCCAGGGGGTGTGCCTCTGGTCTGAGGAATTGTACTGGCTTACATTAAACAGACCTGCTTGACCCTTTCTTGAAGCCTTGGCTCATGCTTGGGGGATTGGATAACTACACTCTTGGGGATTGCTATAATCACAATCACAGTAACTTTGCTGGATCTTGTGTAATGTTTGTATATATAAATATATATATTTAGGGCTGGGCCTGTACTTGTGGGAGGGGCTTGGAGTTCCCTCTATAACGGCCTCCAATCCTCTCTCACATACTGTTATTGGTCTGGCGAGTTAAGTAGTGGCTACTTCCGGTCACTTACAAATCGCCATTTTGCAAGCTTGCCTGTATCCTCATGGTCCTGTCTCCTGGCTTGCTGTCAGTTTTTTTCACCACTTACCGACCGCTGAACTTCACCTCCAGCCCGCTTTCTAGTCCTGCTCCCTCGGAGAGTGACTCGGAAGCGCTCTGTGACCAGTAAGTCAAGACCTAAACGTTGCGCCAAGGCCGCGTTTCCATGGCGTCATCCCGGTTTGGGTCTGTTCCCTTTACTTATTGTTTTGCACGCTTGCATTTGTTTGTTTTTGCCCGTTCAGGCATAATTGCACATACAGTTATTCTCATATGCAGCGCTTTGTGGGGTTTGTTCGGTTCTTTTACCAGCACGAACAGTTACCCCGTTCGCTTCCTTTTTCGCATACAAATTCTACACGTATTTCTAACTCATGCGAACAAGCATTCTTTCGGTTCTAGGAGTCGCACGAACACTCAGTTGCTTAGAGTATTTGTGCAAACCTTCCCGATTGCCTTAAACTTTAGTTTTATTATATACATGAATGTCAGTTATGCAAGTTAGTTTGGTTATATGTAATTCTAATGGTTGTTTCAGAATCCCCCTACGGGCGTAGCTTGTTACTGCAGTTGATTGTGTATTAATTCTTTTACCCTAGAGAATTAATGTGATATTATAAATAAGATAATTCATTGGTGTGGCAAAAGTGACCTTGCCACTGGTTTTTGGAGGGGCCTGTTTGCCAGCCTCCTGCCCTGCGACTATGGCCCCTGTGATAAAACTTGGTTTGAAGCACTGTTTGTGCCTTTTTGGATTTTATGGCCACAGTTCGAACTTTCGAAGTGGCACTTCAAACTCCCGAACGGTCAAAGTGTCTGCCATTCGACATTCGAACACATGGTGGTGGCCATCTTGTTCGCATGGACCAAAACTGCGGTTGGGGGGACTTCCAGGGAGCCCCCCGCGGCACCTCCGTCCTCTTCAGCCCCCCCCCGGGCCATGCGAGGACCTCACAATCACATGGCCGGTATAGCTGGCTGCAGCAATGCCAGCAGGGGGACTGCCTGTAATGACAGTTAGTCCCCCTGCTGGCTGGAAATCAAATTAAAATAAGTTAAAATAAGTGTGTAAAAAAAAAAATATATATACTTAGATCATATATATATATATATATATTATATATATATGATCTAAGTATATATATATACACATATACACACACACACACATACACTGTCTAGGTGTATTTTAATATTAATATATATAAAATTATATATATATATTAATATCAAATTACACGTAGACTGATACTGATTAAATATATATACAATTATTGTTATATATATATTTATATATAATATAAAAAAAATATGTAAATACGTAAAAAAATAAAATAAAAAAAATAATTAAAAATAAAATATTAAAAAATATATAGATGTGTTTTATTTCGTTCTAACTGTATTGTGATATTAATATATATATATTTATATCAAAATACACGTAGAACAAAATAATATATATCTATATACCTAAATATATACGTATATATCACTATATATATACCTATATATAAATAAAAAATATTGTAAAAAATTATATATATATATATATATATATATATATATATATATACACGTATATATACACATGTATTAATTCTACACATATATTTATGTAATAATTTTACATATTTAGGTATCCTAACTAATTACAATTAGCAGGACCTGCCTGACAACCCATACCGAAAGTATAGGGAATTTAATTTGCTAGCACTATAACTTTCCAAGACACCCTAAAACCTGTACATGGGGGGTACTGTTCTACTCGGGAGACTTTGCTGAACACAAATATTAGTGTTTCAAAACAGTAAAATATATTACAACGATGATAAAGCCAGTAAAAGTGAAGTTTTTTGCATTTTTCACGCACAAACAGCACACGGATGATATTATTGCTGCAACACTTTTTACTGTTTTGAAACACAAATATTTGTGTTCAGCGAAGTCTCCCGAGTACAACAGTACCCCTCATGTACAGGTTTTATGGTGTTTTCAAAAGTTACAGCCTCAAATATAAGGCTTGTGTTTCATTTTTTTCCCATTAAAATTCGCCAGATTGCTTACGTTGCCTTTATGAACCTATGGTAGCCCAAGAATGAAAATTACCCCTATGATGGCATACCATTTGCAATAGTAGACAACCCAAGGTATTGCAAATGGGGTATGTCCAGTCTTTTTTAGTAGCCACTTAGTCACAAACACTGGCCAAAATTGGCGTTTTTTGCATTTTTCACACACAAACAAATACTAACGCTAACTTTGGCCAGTGTTTGTGACCAAATGGCTACTAAAAAAGACTGGACATACCCCATTTGCAATACCTTGGGTTGTCTACTATTGCAAATGGTATGCCATTATGGGTGTAAATTTATTTCCTGGGCTACTATACAGTCTCAAAGGCAACGTAACCAATCTGGCAAATTTCAATTTCAAATGTAACACGCTATATTTGACCCTGTAACTTCCCAAAACACCATAAAACCTGTACATAGGGGGTACTGTTTTACACGTGAGACTTTGCTGAATACAAATATGTGTATTTTATTGCAGTAAAAGCAAACAGTATTATGACATTGACAGTTAAAATGTCATGTAGAACTAAAAAAATAAAAAAAATCTTATTTTATCCCATTTTTTTCATTTTAAATTATGTTTCATAGCTAAATATTTGATATTAAATGAAAGCCCTGTTTCCCCTGAATAAAATTATATATAATAAGGGGGGTGCATTTAATATGAAAGAGGTGAATTACGGTTGGACAGACATATAGCGCAAATGCCAGGTTTTGTTTACATTTTGTTTCGTTCACAACGTGTACATTTGGCTGCGGTGTTAAGGGGTTAAACAGTCTGTGGCTGCTCACTGTAAAAAACAAAAAAAAACTATTGCCCCCACCCTTGTGCGATGGGTGGGGGCCCTAAATAACAATAAGGGGGAGGACCTACTGTCCTCCCCCCGGCCCCCACCCTTGAGCGGCCATAAATAAGAATGTGGGGGGGGAAACCTACTGTCCTCCCCCCCGGCCCCCACCCCTGAGCGATGGGTGGGGGCCATAAATAAAAATTGGGGGGCGGGGAACCTAATGTCCTCCTCCCGGCCCCCACCACTGATCGGTGGGTGGGGCCATAAATAAAAATTGGGGGACACACCTAATGTCCTCCTCCCCAGCCCCCTACCCCTGCTCGGTGGGTGGGGGCCCTAAATAACAATGTAACCCCCCCAGGTGACTAGGGGTCCCCAAACCCCTAGTCACCCTCCTCCCCCCAAATAAATAACCTCTACCTACCCCCCTCATCCTAAAAATAATGTGGGGGGACCCTTATCTAAATACCTGTAAAAAAAAAAAAAAAAAATAGCCTTACCATTTGATGCCTTCTTTCTTCTAAAATCTTCTTTTTTTTCAGCCCCAAAAAAGGCCAAAAAAAATCCATAATAACCGACGCACTTAAAAAAAGAAATAAAATCCATTTTCACCCATGGAGGGCTCAGCGCAGACTGAGCTCTGCAGGGGGGGGAAGGCTTATAAAGCCTTGCCCCGCCCTGCAATTAGGCTCAGGGCACTCTGATTGGTGGGTTTAAGCCATCCAATCAGAGTGCTCTGACAGGTAAATGAAGAGACTGACAGGTAAGTCTCTACATTTACCTGTCACAGCACTCTGATTGGTTGGTTTGAAATCCACCAATCAGAGTGCTCTGTGTCATTTTACACAGCGTGGGAAAACTCCAAAGAAGTGAACCCGGACGAAGCAGAGTTACTCTTGGAGGTTCAGAACTCATCAGTTCATCAAAGCTATGAAACCTCGGAGTGCTGATTGACTCTGGACTATTAATTAAACAGCAGATTTCCTCCATAATAAATTCTGCCTACTTTCATCTGAAAAACATAGCCCGGATACAACACTTAATGCCACCGGATGATATGCCAACATTAATCCATGCATTGTATCCTCTGGGTTAGATTACTGCAATGTACTTTACTTGGACCTCCCAGAAAAAGAACTCCATCGCCTTCAGACGGTACAAAATATTGACGCTTTGGGCCCAATTTGGACATTTCCACTTAGGGGTGTACTCACTTTTGTTGCCAACGGTTTAGACATGAATTGCTGTGTGCTGAGTTATTTTGAGGTGACAGCACATTGACACTGTTATATAGGCTGTGCACTAACTACTTTACATTGTAGCATAATGTCATTTCTTCAGTGCTGTCACAAGAAAAGATATAATAAAATATTTACAAAAATGTGAGGGGTGTACTCTCTTTTGGGAGATACTATATATATGTATTTGTGGTCTGAAACATAATAGTAGTATGTATCAATTAGTGCTGGTGATAAGTCAGTTGTGGTGGTGCCAAAACCAATGTACGGGTAGGCCTGTAAATAAAAGAGGGTAAAAATGTATAACAGGAAAACACACTTTATGCAGCAATTATAAAGCTAAACTTAAAAGCGTCCCGCGTTGGGGGATGTATGTGTTATAGACTGAGGATTTCCATCACTAAGGTGTCAATACTGTAGGCTGCAGATGCTGCCCCTATCTTGAATGAAAAGGAAGCTTCCAAATGTCCGAATTGCCGAAGTGCTAAATTGCAGAATTTCCGAAGTGCCGAACCGAACAGAATTGCCCGAAGTGCTGAATTTCGGAAGTGTCGAAATGCTTCGGATTTCTGAAAAGTGGCAAAACAGGAGAGGGAAGGAGAATTAAGGGAATGATGACAGGAATCTAACCCTAACCCTACCCCTAAGCCTACTCCTAACCCTAGCCCTAAACCGACCCCTACCCCTAGCCCTACCTCTAACCCTACCCTTAACCCTAACCCCACCTCTAGCCCTAATCCTACTAGGGTTAGAGGGAGGGTTAGGTTTAGGGGTAGGGCTAGGGTTAGGGGTAGAAGAGAGTTGGGGTTAGGGGTAGGGTTAGGGTTTGGGAAGGGTTAGGGGCAGGGTTAGGGGTATGGTTAAGAGGTAGGGTTTGGGAACTGCAGTGCCGAAGTCCCGAAATTCGGAAGTGCCGAACCAAAGTGCCGAAGTCCCGAATTTTGAAAGTGCCAAACCGAAGTGTCGAAGTCCCGAATTGCCGAAGTCCTGAATTTCGCAAGTCCAAACCGAACCAAATTTTTTGCCCACGCACATCCCTATCAGTTATTGTTAGTGGGAAATAGCAGAATTGTTGGATTGGTTAGTTTGAAGGGTGAGAACGTAATGGTCAATATGCTTAATATCAGAGGTCGTGAGACTTAAGTTAGCCTCTGTCTGACGTACTACTGTAAATTCTCTGGGCCACAAAAATCCATAGAGAGCTGTGTATATAGCTGATGAATCACATTGTTGTTGTAACTCTCGATTGGGTTAGTATCCAGCGGTTGGAGAGGCTCTGCATGTAGGGCTGTCTAGTTGAGGTATGGGGTCTATCAGTTTCTTGATGCCTTTGAGTATGCTTTGATGGGATAAGATGTGAGATGGGTGCTGAGCATGTGATGCTGAATTGGATATGGACTAGTTTAATATAAAGATGGCAAAAAGATGCAAAGGCTACCATGGCCACAATCGAGCATTTCTCCTGTACGTGGAGCTCCACAGTAAACCGGTGGAAAACTGCCAATGCCCTATTGTAAGCTGTCAAAGTGTTTGAAGATTGGGAATATGGGAATATGGGAATATGGGAATATGACCGAGCGTGAGAAATGAAGTTGGTCAGACCATGACAAGCTCCAGAAATACTGGTGTTCTGGATTGGGTGCCTATTGGCAGAGGGATGGAACCTGAAAAAATTCAGCTGTGGTGTTGGTAATACCAGGGATGTATGCACACACTAAATAAAACTGAAACATGCTGGCAAGCCAGGTAATTTTTTGGACCAAATGCGTGATGGTCAAAGAGAAGGTGCGCCCTTATTGAGGAGTTGTCAGGAAAGCCTATGTACTGCCATCCCGACCCAAAGATAACCCCTGGTGTGGGCAGCCTCCACCATGGGATAGATTCCGAACAGGGCAGAGGCAAGATGACAGATACTATAAACCAAAGATCCCTGAACCAATGGTCACCAAAAAAACAACAAGCCTAGTATGGGCGATAGTGACTGCATATATTACAAGCGACTGTTCTGACAACGGGGCGGGGAGGAACATGGAGATACTGCTCAAACTTAGAAGGAATTGGTACCACATGATCAGGCCAGTTTGGTGAATGATCCCCTCACTGCAGAATATTACAATAAGGGTGTGCTTGTTTGTTTCTGCCGGCTACGCTCTATTCCCGGCTCTTATCTCCTACCCGGCTGCCTCTGTGGGACTGGTTATCGGGGCAACCTGGAGGGGTGTGTCTGGACAGACCTTGCTGCAGCCACCTAATCAAGATGACCTGGGGGTCACAAATGTCAAACTCTGCATAGAAATGGAGATATCCTTATAACAGCGACAGATATAACTGTAACATGCAGAGCTATATATCTGTAACATGCAGAGCGATATATCTGTAACATGCAGAGCTATATATATATATCTGTAACATGCAGAGCTATATATATATATCTGTAACATGCAGAGCTATATATATCTGTAACATGCAGAGCTATATATATCTGTAACATGCAGAGCGATATATATCTGTAACATGCAGAGCTATATATCTGTAACATGCAGAGCTATATATATCTATAACATGCAGAGCTATATATCTGTAACATGCAGAGCTATATATATATCTGTAACATGCAGAGCTATATATATATCTGTAACATGCAGAGCTATATATATATCTGTAACCTGCAGAGCTATATATATCTGTAACATGCAGAGCGATATATATCTGTAACATGCAGAGCTATATATCTGTAACATGCAGAGCTATATATATCTATAACATGCAGAGCTATATATCTGTAACATGCAGAGCTATATATATATATCTGTAACATGCAGAGCGATATATCTGTAACATGCAGAGCTATATATATCTGTAACATGCAGAGCTATATATATATCTGTAACATGCAGAGCTATATATCTGTAACATGCAGAGCTATATATATCTGTAACATGCAGAGCTATATATATATATCTGTAACATGCAGAGCTATATATCTGTAACATGCAGAGCTATATATATATCTGTAACATGCAGAGCTACATATCTGTAACATGCAGAGCTATATATATCTGTAACATGCAGAGCGATATATCTGTAACATGCAGAGCGATATATCTGTAACATGCAGAGCTATATATATCTGTAACACGCAGAGCGATATATCTGTAACATGCAGAGCTATATATATATATCTGTAACATGCAGAGCTATATATATCTGTAACATGCAGAGCTATATATCTGTAACATGCAGAGCTATATATATCTGTAACATGCAGAGCTATATATCTGTAACATGCAGAGCTATATATATCTGTAACATGCAGAGCTATATATATCTGTAACATGCAGAGCGATATATATCTGTAACATGCAGAGCTATATATCTGTAACATGCAGAGCTATATATATCTATAACATGCAGAGCTATATATCTGTAACATGCAGAGCTATATATATATCTGTAACATGCAGAGCTATATATATATCTGTAACATGCAGAGCTATATATATATCTGTAACATGCAGAGCTATATATATGTAACATGCAGAGCGATATATATCTGTAACATGCAGAGCTATATATATCTGTAACATGCAGAGCTATATATATATCTGTAACATGCAGAGCTATATATATATATCTGTAACATGCAGAGCTATATATATATCTGTAACATGCAGAGCTATATATATATATCTGTAACATGCAGAGCTATATATCTGTAACATGCAGAGCTATATATCTATAACATGCAGAGCAATATATATCTGTAACATGCAGAGCTATATATATATCTGTAACATGCAGAGCGATATATATATGTAACATGCAGAGCTATATATCTATAACATGCAGAGCAATATATATCTGTAACATACAGAGCTATATATATATATCTGTAACATGCAGAGCTATATATCTGTAACATGCAGAGCTATATATATCTGTAACATGCAGAGCTATATATATATCTGTAACATGCAGAGCTATATATCTGTAACATGCAGAGCTATATATATCTGTAACATGCAGAGCGATATATATCTGTAACATGCAGAGCGATATATATATATATCTGTAACATGCAGAGCTATATATATCTGTAACATGCAGAGCTATATATATCTGTAACATGCAGAGCTATATATATATATCTGTAACATGCAGAGCTATATATCTGTAACATGCAGAGCGATATATATATATCTGTAACATGCAGAGCTATATATCTGTAACATGCAGAGCTATATATCTGTAACATGCAGAGCGATATATCTGTAACATGCATAGCTATATATCTGTAACATGCAGAGCTATA